>NC_051178.1:219746128-219925584 GCF_013339695.2 Rhipicephalus sanguineus
GATACTTCGTAGTAAATTGTAATCTATTTTGCCCTCTGTTGTGAAACGTGGCGTGCTGTTTTTTCGTCTGTCATTTATGGAAACAAAAACAGGCAGGTGATCTGATATTGGTTCATCGTGAACACCACCATTCATTTTCCATGTTATGTTAGTCAAAATATGGTGACTTGTTTTTGCTGATGTACTAGTTACCCTCGTAGGCATGTTTATCAGGTTACCAAAACTGAATGAATTCAGTAATTGTGCGTAACTGTTATACTTTGAACTACAGGTGTCAATATTCATGTCCTCAATGATTACAACCAGGTTGTTGTACTTCGCATACAGATTAAAAAAACGTTTCTTCCATCTTGCCTAAAAATCGGTCAATGTTAGAATTGCGCAGTCGATAAACGACGCCGATTATGCCAAAAGTGTGCAGTCTAAAAAAAAGGGCTTTTATATCAGGAGAACTGCTATTCAGTGATGATAGCTTCGTAAAAGCGTAGCCACTTTTCATTAAAAATGCGACGCTGCCGCCATGCGAACAAGAGTCGTGCTGATGCGATAGGGTTACATATCCAGGACTGTCTCTCCTTGCTTTAACCACGTTTCCGTGATTGCTAAAACATCAAAAGTGCGTACATGTTTTCATGGAAAAGCAAGAAGCACATTCGGGTTTCTTCTTATAGTACAGCGGATATTGCAGTGGAAAACATTAGTACGTCTATCACTGAGTAGTTGATCTCCTTGAGGTATTGTGACGGCCATATTTGATAATGACTATGCACAGAGGTGCCTCTACTAGTTTCCCAAGGTCATCTTCACAGGAGATGTGGATTCTCTCAGATATTTCCTGGCCTTACTTAGCAAAACCTTATTCTCCACACACGGGTACACTTGTCTTGAAACCAAGCATCATTGTGTTCAGCCTGTTCTTTCTTGCCAATTTTAGGGCCTTATCACGCTTTACAACGACATTTAGTACATTGTTTGCCTTTGTTGTTACTCTTCTTGTCTGGTCAGCTCAACACGCAAACAGTCAGCAATTTCTTACACAACTTTTTCTAGGTCTTGGTTTTCGGCAAAAGGGATACTGTGAAAACCAGAATATAGGTCGAACCCCCCACTTCTAACTACTGAAAATCGAAAAAAAAAAGTATGTGGAACGGCCAAAGTATAAAAAGGCGCCTTTACCGTGAAACAAACTTAATTTCAAATGGTGCACAGTGAAAATGCCATTTATTTACACATGTGTTGGCACATAAGTTCCACATGGCAGAAAGCCAAAAGATGGGCTCAAGCATTATCCTCGTAAAACATCACAACCGTCTTGACAGCACTGATTTGGATGCACTTGGAGGTCCCCGATAGCAATCACGACACGAGCGCGGTTCTCCGTTAAACTGTGCAACCTTCATCTCCAGCTCTAGAAACGCTGCGGTCTGGCACTGAAACAAAGTTTTCTTCTGATCGCTGTGTGCCGTGAGGTGATCCTTCAGTGTCTGCGCCAGTACAGTAGAACCCCGCTGTTACGTTCCTCACTGCTGCGTTTTCCCGGCTGTTACGTCGTTTTCCGCCGGTCCCGGCATAGATCCCATAGGATACAATGTATTGGGAACCCCGCTGTTACGTCGTAACTGTCGGACCGTTCCCGTATGATACGTCGCGAAGTGCGCTCGGAGCCGACCGAGTGACTACCAAAGAGAGCCGCCATGGTGCATTTTCACGCAGCTTGGCCTCGTTTGACCGTAATATTAGCCGCATGAGAGGCGCAAGCAACAGAATCTTTCAATTGATGCAAACAAAAGCATGGCCTTCGAGATTCAAATTGCAAAGATGGCGTCTATGACGTAACTGCTCGCGAAAGCAAGGCCTTCGAGATTGGCATTTACTATTGACAAAAGCATAGCCTTTCAGACTTGTATTGCACAAACATGGCGCGTATGACGTAATTGATTGCGAAAGCAAGGCCTTCGAGATTGGCATTCACTTCTGCCATCGCGTTGGCGTAGACTCATCATCATCGTTATTTGTCGGAGAGCGGGAGGAGTTCGAGCTGGTTGGAGCTCGCACGGTCGTGCGTGCGGTTCGCGGTCGGACTCGCCGCGCCGGTCGTGATTGCGTGTGCTTAGTTCTTTCATGCCTACAGCTGTTGTTGGTGTTAAAAAAATCACATACGTTGATTACATTTCTGCGGATGAGGCCGTCCTAAGCTCCGCGTTTCTATCCATCGACTAGATTGCGGCTGAGCGCGCCAATTTTCGTGCTGCTCGTAAGAATTGAAATAAAATTCTGTACCACTAAATATTTTGCCGTTTTTCCTGTTTTTCGGCTCTTACGTTTCCCGTCTCTTACGTTTATTTCCTACGGTCCCTTCAAAAACGTATCAGCGGGGTTCTACTGTAGTGAATTCTTCTGTGGCGCACTCGATCTGCCCGCTGATTGTAGCCACATGTGCCGCTGTAACCAGAGCTGCCGGCATCGCAGGAAGCAACAAAAAAACAGTATCCAGTGAGATTCAAGCAGCGAGAACACCCGTTCGAAGATAAACTTTCAGTTATTGTTTGTGACTCACGGCTCCTGCTTGCGTTCACGTGCGCTAGCATCCCAACACACCTTTCACACACTTCAGACCAGATTTCTCCGTGCCTATGCAAACTCGATCGCTGCTTTCTTGAACACTACGGTGAACTGTCATCGGCCACCGGTTGAGTTTAAGAAAAAAATCACCTCGGAGACCAAATAGATTCACAAGACAACAACAAAAGCGCAAAATGAGATCGCCCTCGGCACAAGGCTGGTAGTAAACAAAGCAACGCCGATGATTGTGCTGGCGATAGAGGCGGTTGACTTCAGTTGCCCATAGTGGCCAGACTCGCGAAGTTTTTCTGTCAATGACCGGTATATAAGATGGGGGTCGACATTTTAGGGCTACTTTTTGAAAAAAAATTTGACCTATATTCCGCTTTTTACGGTACCTTTCAGTTCGATATTGTTGCGCCTTGAATATTGCTATAGTCGATCAGCTGTTTTTTTTTGTGTCACAAAGTTCTTTCTTGATATGCGTGTTTTCTTTCTGGCACTCGAGGTTATGGTTTTTGTAGCGTTAGCTACACTGGCCTAGCCGAGCCAGTTTCGCGTGGCTCCTCAAGAGCCGTGCTGCACATGCGCGACAATCAGTGATGTCACACAGCTGGCGCATCAGAGCCGGCACCTCCCGCGCGCAACTCGCTGCCACTGGTCTGCGCATTCGAGAGGAGTGACGTCGTAGCCAAGGTAGATGTACTGGCGCCGGCGCGCGCGCAGCTATTCGTCTTCGCTGTGCAGTCGCCGTCTGACACTGCGCTGGAGCCGCTTGATAGCGCTTCTGACTGGCGTTTGCCAGTGTGGTATAGCCACGGAGAAGGAGAGCGCAAATGCTGCTCAACGGCGCAGAAGAGCGGAGAAGCTCAATTCATCGATCCCGAAGTAGTTGCCTGGCAAAATAAATATACATGTGCCACATAATATGTACACCATGTATATGTCATTGGAGCAGCAGTAAGCATGATAATCAAGCTGATCCTAGACAGTCAGGAAAGCTAAGAACAATCAGCTGAACCTTTGCTAACGCTACGTTATCCTGGCATAGCCGAGCTAAGCCACTGCAGCATATTTTGCATCATTGATGTCTTTGCGCAGCGATATTATTTCGGTTTTAGTTTATCAAAACTGTCACTTGTAAAGCTTACAGATGCCCTGAGAGATGCCAGCTCAGCCTTTATAGCGTTGTTCATGGGATTGATATTTTCCACATGAGTCTTGATATCGGAAAGAGCATCAAGGAACTTAGTAGTCATCCCAAATCACTTACAGTACTGGGCGCTTTTTTGCTCAAAGCGTTGCAAAATCTGTCAGGGCATCTAGTTTTTTTTTCCATCCTGTCGTCTTGTTCACACTTTGTTTAAAAGTGGTTCAATAGCAACAAAAAGGGCGATTACATGTGGTAATTCAGCTTTAGAGCAGATTGGGAGCCGCAAAGGGAAGAACTGTCCTTGCTCACACTGGTGAAAAAAAAAATCCCACCTGCAGCGTGCAGAATAAGAGGCGGCTGCCTGATCTGCTCTGAGTGTTGAGAGTCTGTGCTCGCTTGCTTATACAGCCGATGAAGGCGTCACCATGCGCTCCGTGGTGCTGTGGCCGACACCACGTGGTATGAGCAGTCGGTACGTGCAAGAACCCAGGTATTGATGCGTCGGCACATTGCCCACTTGACGGCCCTTGTTCACTGTAGATATGATGAGCCAGGTAATCGCTGTCGTTCTTGCGCCTGCAGTGTGCAGGATAATCGGTTAGTCCAGAGGCGGCTGCATGATCTGCTCTGTTTGTTGAAACCTGGTGAGTTAATGCATGTTCCAGGGCTGGTTTCAAATATTCATTTATTTTTCTAGTACAATACTGTACTTGCTCGCGTAATGAATACACCCACAACGTTAGTCGTCAGTATCTGAGTTTCTCCCACGTCACTCGATCCAGCTGATGTGATGGCAGCAGTATCCTCTCTCTTTATTCATTATTATTTTTATCTCAATTATATGGACACTGCCAGAGCATTTTTGCCGTCGACATCGCCAGGTTATTCCGTATAAAATCCCAATTGACAACATGGCTCCGCACGTCGTATGTGCGAGTGCAAACGTGCCAAGGCTGCCGATGAGTATTGCACATGTAGAGGGGAAACACACTGGCCATCTTTGGTAGGTGCTGGAGAAGGGAATGGGCAGCACCTGCATTGAGTGAGCCCTTTGACAGTTGCGCATGCCGTTGTAGAGGCAATCGGCAGATGGCTGTGCTCTCCTTGCAAAGTTTGCGTTGAAGCACTGATCGAAATGCTGCTACACTCATGCTACAAACGAGGAGAGCAACTGTGCCAACACTGCTCTAAAATGTGACAACTGTCTTGTGCAACCTCAGAGGCTGCAACTAAGAGAACGTGTGGTCAGTATGTCCCCATCCCATGTGAAGAGACCACACCTCTGGCCTTTCTCAAAGCTTTTCAAGATAATCAAACCCGTTGTGCACGTAATTTAGTACAGAGTCCTGTCATGCATAACTGTGTGCGCCTGGACTCACGTTCATTTGGCCCCACATGCCTCGAGTACATGCTTCTCAAAGCACAGCAACCGTGCACTTGTACCACTGGCGTGGCCTTCGTGGAAGCTGACCAGTCTTGTGACTGCCTGTTTCGTAGCCACTACATTTTTTTGTTCTGCTACATTGCGCTGTATCCAAGGGGCCGAGCAACACCTTGTGTGGCATTGGTTCAACAGAAGTGTTATGAGTAGCTTTTTTCACGAAGTGCCCACATGACTTAATGGAGCTGCAGGTAATTGCGAGGACCTCCCAAAAAACCCTGTGGCTGTTCAAATCCAAAAATTGTCGCAGGACCAAGCAGTGCACTTACCGAAAACTTTTAATTGCGTAAAAACGTCTCGTGAGTTGTTTTCTCTCTGTTCTGTGGTATCCCAAAACAACTGGTGGCTCGCCCTCGGAGACAGTTGGCGAGGGGACATTCTTTGTCCCCCAACTGAGAAGGCCTCGCATTTCATCCTGCCACGAGTGTCCGCCCACATACCGTTTGCCAACTTTCTGTCATGCAGCACTGGATTTGAAAGGTGTGTGAGAAAAATTGGCTTCATGTGTGGTAATTTAACCACTTGAGCACGTATGCCTGCAATTGTTTCAATTTCTTTGATTAGGCAGTAAATTGAAATATCTGTCAACTATTCAAATTGTGGATATTTCAACATATTTATTTGCAATTTATTGAAACTGCGGATATTGAAGTTAAAATATGTCGTATTCTATGAGCATAGGATTACAATAAGCTAGATATTGAGGTCCAACTGTATTTTTTTTTTTTTTCTGACAGTAAAGTACTTTGTGCTGTGAAGGCATTTAACTTATTTTTGTGCTGCTATTAAACGACTTCTCTGCTGCTAACTGAAAGCCACATTTCGAAGTTGTGTTAGCATGGCATCCGTTTGATTTGTGTATTTTTGTGGTGTCGTTTTGAAGTCTTTTCATGTGCTCTTTTTCAAGAAGCATTCTGGTGCACTCCTGTTGACAGTTCAGTGTGGCTCTAATGCCAGACCAGATTAGATGCAAGAAAAAAACCCAGCGAAAACCCAAGGCAAGGACACTCACTCACAGACCATCACTAGACTTGAAGTTCTAGCGCAACTCGAACAGAGCAAAAAGAAACAAAGGTAGGGGTGAGTGTGCCTTTGTTCCCTTTGACTCTGTTCGAGTTGCACTCAACACTCAGAATGTCATGGGATACCATCTCGCCCAAACTGCTACTCTTGTGGATTTATTGAAGCATCCACATAGTTTTGTACGCTTTTATCCCACGCAAGCCCACAAGCTATAGTCAGAGACCTATCTGCCACCTGATAATTAGCTGTGCCACATTAAAAACTGCCATTCTGTTATTGTGGTAAGCGCAGAAATTTCGCTGGTACACGCATACCCGTTCTTTTTGATGTGGTATCCTTCAAGCAGTTTGCACTCTACCTTTGAACTCCCTAAGCTCTAGGCATATAAACTTGAGCATCAAACGTCAACCGGCCCAGCTTTTTACGCTTCTCAATGCCAAAGCAGCATTTTATTCATCCTAGTCAATATTTAAAAGGAGGGTGCCATCAAATTTGTGGCTTGCGAATTCTTTCTTGCAAACATTTCTTAGTGCTCTAGGAAGCATGATACATGCTCCCAAGATTCGCTTATTATGACTAAATAATTTGATATCACCTTGTTTATAAAAACAACTTTCGGTTTCAGTTTCTGGGCGCTGAGTTGGACAGTGACATCACTGTGTAGCAAACCTGAACACGTGGGCCCACAAAGCTTTGATGCACACGATGCTGCATCATCTGCTCTTGCACACACATGCGAGCAACCATCCGGATTTGTTCAAAACTCACTGAAATTCTCTGATAGGGAATATTAGTGTTTGGAATTCCGGTATACATAGAGGTCTTTGCCAAGTACCGGGTTACCAGACGACAGTATCGACATCTTGTGATGCCTTGTGCAACGACATTTAAAGACGACAGTCTTTCTTGGGGAACTTAACACAGAAATTTTGGTCTGTCTGTCTGTCTGTCTTTCTGTCTGTCTGTCTTTCTGTTTGCCTGTCTGTCACCCGATTCAGCGATCCGGCCAAAGTTGAACCACTTGCTTACTGCCCACCCATCTTGAACTGGTACGGCTGTTCATACTTGTGAACGTTGTCGATCAAAAAGTAAATATTACGCATATCTGGGGTGCAACATCACTAGGTAAGTATTAGGTGGTGTGTTCCTTTAATAGAAAATATATAGATACGTAATTCTAAAGACCCTAGTTTCTTAAGCTGCACTGAAAATGCTGCTGCGCTGAAAATGCTATGCTATGCGCACCGACAAATGCCCTCTGCCACGGAGGAAGGAAACCCTCTGCACAAGCTCATGTTTCCCGACGTATTGCCACATGGCGTCCATATCTCACGCAGCGCCTCCTCTATCGTCTTTATACGGCATTGGCAGCGGAGCACGCAGATACGCGGCCAATTTTTATAGGTGCATTTCTTTGTTTTGCTGAGTGACCGTGGCAAAAAATTTTTAAAAAGGCAACACATTCGGAACTATGTCGCTGCCGAGAATTTGCACCAGCAGAGACATAAAATACGTTAGGTTTCTGCAACAAGAATTCTGTGCTTGCCTGGTTCATCTTAGCACCGACAGGTGGCCCCTCCTATCCGGTCTCGTGTTCACGGCTATGGTAGCCCAGTATGCTAAAACAAAGAAGTGTGCAAACAAACTAAAATTCTCTGCAGTTGCCTTGGCAAGTTCGCGTGACCATGCTCTCTTGGCTTGCCTGGGGCAGCAGAGCCACCCTGCTCATTGTACGTCACTCTAATATGGTCTGACGTCACTAAAAGTTTCGTTTCACTTCCTACACAGTGACGTCGGTTTCAGCCACGCTAATGATAGGTCTCGATTGTGAGAATGAGCATTTAGGCACACTTTGGGAGCGAATGAAAATATATTCTAAGCGCTTGCTGTGTCCAACACTTTCTGCTGAGTGCTCTTGCATACAGAGGAAGCCTGCAGCAGCCTTTTTATAGCCTTAACATTTGATGGCACCACCCCTTTGAGTTTGTGTTATATCTGTAACTATAAATAGCTTTTATCCAGTTTTTCTTCTAATGGCAACATGCTACAAAACTGAAGGAAGCTGCTGCATATTGACATTTTTGGTGATACAAAATGTGCTCTAGAATTCTCACTGCAGGAATAATACCCCTACTTCGTATGACATAGCTATCATGTTTCACTTTTGTGGCAAAACTTGTTTTGCATTACAGCATTTCTTGCTCACCTAGAAAAAGTTTTGGTAAAATTCACCCTGTATAATAAACGCACCCCCAAACTCTGCTTCGATATTTCTAAAACAAAGAAAAAGTGTCTTCAGCATGCGAGTAACTATGCTGTGCAATTTTTTAATAATTAAACATTTCGGGCACTTTTTTAGCAGGATTTGTTTTAAGGTGAGAGAGTTACAAATTAAATTGGCATATCATACTAGTACAGCGCAGACCATTTATAACGTAACTGTTTACAGTGAAGGGCTGGCTATAATATGTTTTTTCTGACTACCGTTTACCCTCCCATAGAACTCCTTGTATGCACATAGTACTGCTTATTGTGCAGTACCCCAAGATGAAAGACTGGTCACAATGCAGCTGCCGGGAAATTCTGCCGGCAAATTTATTTTGAAATTCTCAGAGAAGCAAGGGAGCGAGCACGCTTTTCAGCAAAGGTGTGGGTGGAGAGCAACAACGGCGTTACGATAAGGGAGGAGAACAAAAAGAAGGGGGCCAGCAGCATGACACGGGCGCTTGGTGTGAGGGGAAGCAATTGCCCAGTTGACGGAGAAGCCTCTCTGCCCGCATTGCTCCGGCCGCTTGTCGTGCACGTGCTCCACTCCGGATGGGCGCCCTCGTCCGCATCAAGTGCGCGTTACCGCTGTTTGACTTTCTGTCGAGAAAATAGTTGTGTCGTTTTAGAGCACAGATATCACGTGTACGACCTCCATTCCCGCGCAAGCGACATTGCCTGAGGACATGATCGAGCTTTTGCCTTTGCCACTGGCAGGCAGACTTACAAGCTTGGCTGACTTTTGCAGGGTAGTTGCAGCAACAGTTCTTCCAACAGGAAACAGGAACTTCGTTTCATGTGTGCTGCCCTCAGTTTAGTTCGCGAGTGCAATCTCTTTGATACCCGATCTCCGTGTTGTCTTAGGCAAGCTTCCCCCGATGGTATGCCAAGGTGAAACCTGCATGCTAGCCCTAATGAGCACTAGCTGTCCCGTTAGCCGCGGATGATCCAAGTTGCGGTTTGGTGCCTAGTCAACAAAACATTATGCAGTTGTGGCATCTTCAACAAAAAAGGAGGTCGGGCATGTGCAACACTACAGTTTGTGGTCACCACTGTATTTGACATCGTGCATGCGCTCATTATATCGCCACGCCCGCTTCTTCTTTTATTTTGATGTCCTCAGGTTTGACCAGCAAGGTCGGTTATCAACGCTCGAAGCTGACTGCGCCGCAGTGTTCGAGAAGATTCGCGATTGGAGTACATCGTTTTGTTAAGATTGCGCGCAGGACGCAGATAGTCTAGATTATTCCAGTGGTTGCGCGACAACCAGTGATAAGACTGGAAAGTTCGATGCATGATGTATAAAAGACGGCGCATCCCAGCCATGGGCAGTTTATCGACGGCCGACGCCCTGTTCGCCGCTATCAGTGAACAGCGTGTATTGCTGTAGTTTGACTTTTCATTTCCCGGCCACAAGTTCGGCCAAGTAAACAGTTTCATCATGAACACGCCGGCTGCTGTCTTCATCGACGTCACGACCACATGACAATATCGAAAGCATGCGTAATTTCAATTGCCGTTCGACGTATAATTCCTTTGCAGTGTGGTACCCCGGCGAAGTTTGCATAAACGAGGAGGTACAAAAAGTTAGTTGGTGACTTTCCGCTATGGCACATCTTTTTTTCTTCGCGTTTGGTATGTTGGGCAATACATATCCGCCTACGTCAACTGTTCTGCATTCGCAAATTTAAATGGATGCAAACTCACACCCCAATCGCATGCCTCAATCGTTGGTCATGTTTTGCACATGTGCAGCCTTTCAAAAATGTTGTCCACATCCAAGAACCATGACAGACCAACAAGCCCGCATCGCTACCCTCGTGAAATCTCAGCTTGACATGGACTCACTCGGGAATGTTCAGCACGCACACAAAGTTATTTACTAAAAAATACAAGGTTATTTTACTGTTTAAAGATAAGAAGCACCAATTAATGAGATTCATGACATAAGGAGGCATCATTTTCTGGCAAGAATTTACTTTCACATGTGTGTTATTCAATGCAAGGGTTTTAATTACCAAGCTACCATAATATTGCAGTTGCTATGAGAGGCCCAAATTTTTGCTTTCTATTGTTCTGCTCAGCTTCTTTTTAGGCACTGTCTCAGCTGCTGCGCATATTAATCTAAAGACTGACTACCCTGGAAAGCTGTTCATTGTGCACTGTCCAAATTGCATGTTCATTGTTTGTGTGCAGCTCTTGGAAGCCATCAATGTCAAGCTGCGGTCTATTCAGGCTGGTATTGAGCTGGATACCCCACCTCCAGTGAGTCAACTAGTCTCATTTGTCTCTTTGCAATGTGTATCACTTGGTCTCTGTGAGCTGTTCTTATTTGGTATGTGCATCTATCACTTTGGGGGCACAGACACCTTGTGCTGGCTAGTTGCATTATTCACACTTCAAGCTAACAGTTCAAGTTCTTCTTTCCCACATAAGTCTCTACAAGTACTGAGAAAAAATTAGTTCAGCTTCACTGACTTAACGTCGCAAAGGCTGATGAAACAGCAAAGCATTCTCCGTCATTTCATCTTTCATCGCTTTAAATTCACGTCTAACCTCAACTTCTATCACTTGAGACTCTGGATCGGAACCGTTACTGTTCATGCACCAATGTTCGTTGACGTTTCCGACGGGGAGCTGCTTCTTGCTGAGAGTGCGCGACTTTGCCCCTCACTGAACATTCGAGAAAGACTGCTGAGCGTGCGCACATCTATATTTTTACCTGATTGCACTGGTCCTGACCTGACCACACTTGCTGGATGGATAGACCTAGAATTGAAAAGCCCATTTTACGCTACAAACCATGTCATTCGAAGATTGTAAAAAGTGGAATAGCGATATCTTGCTTTCGGGCAGCTTTGGTGAAATCCTGTCGCCACAGAATGAAGGCTTTTTGAACCAGATGATAAGGGTAACATTGGTTGGATTTCCAGAATACATAATGTTGACGAAGTAATTAAAATCATGAAGGGTGTACAACCACTAGAATTAAGGCACAGAGCGGAAGTATCTATCAGTTGTGCCTTACGTTCATTGTTTTTCTCTGGGTAAAAGTGTTGCCAGCTGGTATGGTGTTGATGTATTTTTCAGCACTCCTAACAAGTTGCAAAAGCTCTGCCACACTGTAGCAAGAAAGCTTGACAAAAACAAAGAAAATGCTGTTGTGCTCTAAACGCGGATTTCAGGTTCATAAAATGCCGAACCGGTGTAGTGTACATGCTTTCTTTAACTTGCGTTAAGATTTACATAGGACGACCTTTTCACTGTATTAATACCTGCCTCAAAGAATATCTACATTATCAGGGTAAAGATAATTATTCACACTTGTCTAATCACTGTAGACTGTGTTGCTATGATCCTGTGTTTTGTGGCACTGATAATAATAATAAACAAAATAAAGAGAATATTTTTCTGAGAGGCTCGTTCATATGTTCGACACAACCAAATGAATCGGACAGACAGTTAGGCCAGGGGTGTTAATTGTTGTCTGTAACTGTAGCGTACTGATTGTGACGTAAATTTAGATGAAGTGGACGAAAAATCATCTTGGTTGTGCCTAACATACAAATGAGCCCCTCAGAAAAAATTCCATTTCTTGCGTTCATTCATAGCGTGGGCCTTGCCACACAGACTTAATGCCTTATGTTAGCATACGAGGGTTTACTGGTCAGCTAACACTCCCAGGGATTACATGCATCAAAATACCCAATGAAGTGGACGGGCAATACCTTCCGTCATAGCTCAAGTGGTAGAGCATTGGACGCATAATTTGAAGGTTGTGGATTCAGGTCCCATTGACGGAAAGGTTTTTCTGTAATTTCCAGAAATAAACAGTTGACAGTTCCGCACTCATTTGACCCCTACTAGAGCACTGCATGGGCTCGGGCCTACCCGAAAACCCAAGCCGGGTAAAGTAGTTCTCACGGCGAGCCCAGGCCAGGGTTGAGCCTGAAGCGCCAGGCTTAGGGTCGAGCCCGGGTTTGAGGTGGCAGGCTCAGGTCGAGCCAGGCTTGGACATTGCTCAATTCTTAAAGGGACCCTGGAGCGGTTTTTACGATTTTGTACGAACACAGGGCCGGTAGAGCAAGTCCTAAGGATCATTTACAGACCGATTTAAGCTCTTTGTGTATACTGTGTAATTTATTACAAGGCTTTAGAGCTGCGAATCGCCACTGATCACAGCGGCTCAGCCAAACGCGTTTTCAAACCGCCCACTTCCAGTGCACATCGTCTTGGAAGCGCGACGTCGCACAGGCGGCTGATCTGATTGAATATGTCCAGTCCACGTCACTGAACCTCCTGTGGGCAGCAAGCGTCATCTGCCTGTGTTACAACGTGTTCCGTGTTGACGTGAGCTGAGCGACAGGGTTTATCTCGAGGTTTCTTTTCTTGGACAAAATGAATTGCCCTAGCTGTGTTGTGGACCACATATCTAGCAATTGGTGACTTCTAAAGCTGTGACATCGTGCAATGTTTGTGAGGCATCTGGCGAGCGGCATCCCTTCAGCTCGTCGCTGCAATGAGCGTCACACTCTCGCTCTTCGTTTAACGTCACCGTGTCTGTGGCTTTAACTTCACTCCTGAAGACACAACCACATTGCCCGAGTTTACGCTTATCGGTGATCGTTCTCAAATTATTTTTGTTTTCCGCATGCTTTTGCAGGTTGTCGCTGTACAGGAGAATAAAATAAGATCGGCTGGTAGTGTGGCGGCACCTTTCGGAGCAGATATCAACCACTCCTTGAGCTTCGTCTTTGTTGCCAGACGGCGTGCTGCCGGGCACACTGGGCCTCCGAGATTGCGTGCAACCTGTCGGCGCGCAATATCGGAGGCCATGACTGGGTGAAGCTCAAACCATCAAGTGCGCTCATGAGAGCGCTGCGATTGTCGGCGATGGCAGCATGTCTGAGAGTTGAGGGTGCAAGGCATTGGTGAGGAGAAGGGTATAGATATAATTGTCCGTAGCGGCCTTGCTACATGGTGCGTCGCTTAATTTCTGGTGCGAATGATTTGGGGATGTTCTTGCCTAAACGCTGACAAAACTTTAAAAAACCGTTTCAGGGTCCCTTTAATGTCGTTTCACATATGTTGTGCATACATATATGCTCCTCATATTTTATCTCGAATGACACTTTTTTTTAGGCCTGTGCGAATAGTAAATATTAGGTCCGAAGCGAATTCGAAGTGAATAGTGATTTGGTCGAAGTGAATTTCGAAGCGAATTCAAATAGTTTATATCACATATTATAAAGAAAAATGAGCATATTTGTCATGACCAAATTAACCAGCGCAATATTTTTAAAGTTGGAACAAGGCATATGCATATGTTTCTTTTTAGTTCAAAGGGAAGTGGAAGCAACTTTGAGTAATAGCAGGATTTGACTTTCGGTAGAATGCAAGTGATAACCTGTAAAATATGTTACGTTTTAAAATTTACTATACTTAGAGCATATAAGCCGGTATAACAAGCTTTTAAACTTAAAAAATGATGATTCAATGTGAGGGTAATACAGTAAAACCTAATTAGTTCGAACTCTGTTATTTCGAAATCCCGCATAATTAGAAGGATTTCCTTGGCCCCGTATTTTGCAATGTAAATTTAAATGAATAATTTCAAGTGGCGGTCAGTACCAGCCCGGTTAATTCGAAAACTTTGGTGCCATGTGCCAATTCCCTGATCCCGATTTAGCCTCTAATCCGCAGAAACGATGGCTCTTAGGAGCCACAGGGCAATGCCGTGTAGCGATACTAATGAGTGACAAGTGAAGCATCCCAGCCTCGCTGCTGCCAGTGCAAGAAAAAACTAAACAAAAGGCGGTCTTGTGGTCAGCTAAAATGTGCGCCTGCGGAAAAGACGTGCTTCACTGCAAGACAGCGGTGACGCGCGAGCAGCATGACGCATGCTTCTCTCAACGTCAGCGCGTCATGATTTACCCATTCTTTCTGGGAAAATAGAGAAATTAATAAAGGGCGGTCTGACAGAATTCGCGGTATATGCAAACCTCCGAATAACGGTTGTTCTGGCAATTTACGCGCTTGCACTGCTGGTGGAGTACTTGCCTGCAACGCCTACTTCAAAAACTCAGTTCGAAAAATACGGCAGATCCCACGCACTGTGGGAATCGATGTAATGCGAAGCAGCCGGCAAAGAGCTGCTACATCGTCTTGTTTGTCTTTGAGGCAAGTGAAGTCATTCATGCCATGGCATCTACTTCACTATATATCGCATGTTTGCCATGTATGCCTGCGTGTAAAATCGGGTATATACAATGCTAATGAAACGCTCTGGTAGCTGGTAGCTAAAGTGGTTGCTTGGGCGAGTTATGTGAACTATGTTCTGGGATATACAATGCATGACCTGTCATTTCTGTTAATCACGCACTCATGTGATGCCATACCAGTGTTAGTATATATCCAGTTAACAAAATGGCCGGAAGCGAATCATGACAGCTTCATGTAAATCAAAGCGTACATGACATGCATGTCATGATTCGCATGTTAGGACCTGTCATTTATGTTCGTCATACAGTCCCATCGCACAATACCAATTTTGGTGTATATCAAGCCAGAGAACCGACCGCGAGCGCACCATCAGCGTGGCCTACAAATCATGTCTTACAAGGCATACATGTCATTGTCATGCCACCACCTGCCATTAATGTTCATCATACAGTCGCATCCAGCAATACCAATGTTGGTGTATGTCAAGCCAGCGAAACGGCCGCAAGCAGCTCATGATCGTGGCATGTAAATCACCCTACACGACGTCATGATTGTCAAGTTACCACCTGTCATTTGTGTTCATCACACAGTCGCGTCGCGCAGTACCAATCTTGGTATATATCAAGTGAGCGAAACGGCAGCGATCGGAAATGAGCGTGGCATGTAAATCATGTCGTACCATGCGTGCCATGGTTTTCAGGTTGCCACCTGTCATTTACGTTCGTCATACAGTCGCGTCGCGCAATGCAGGGATGTGATAGCTGCGGCCTGCGCCAAGATGGGAAACCTGCTACATCTTGCTACATCTCCGCTGTTCTGCGCCAAAACTGCGCCAAACATTAAGCACACTGGCGTAAAAATGTGCGCAGCGCGCCGCCGGCGGCAAAACGCGCCACTCCAAAGCTGCTGCGCGGCAAAATTTTTGTGCCGCGAGAGGAATTGGTTCGTGCATCATTTTTCGCGGCATGCCGCCCGGCGCTTTCTGGGGGACCTGACCAGACGCAGATTGATAGGAAGGCTTGTTAAGCGCTAGTTTGGCTTGCTCAGGCTTTTGGGGACCAACATAATCCTCTCCAGACTGTTGTAAATTGGCATGACCCCCCAAAAAAGCACTTTGGAAGGAGCGGCTCGCCGCGAGCTGAAAATTTCAGTTGTTAGTACAGTGACGTCCTTGTCTGTCTTGTTTTTGCCCCTTTTTTAAGTTCCGCTGCTCGAACCAGTGTTATACCCCTGTCACACGGACAGCCTTATTAACCGGTTAAGCTGACTTCGGTTAGGGGTAGCTACATAGCAGACTAGAGTTAATGTATATGCTACCAAATGTAGCATATACAGTAACTCTACAGCAGACATAACAGCAGAGTCTCCTAAACGCGGTTACCATAAACCGAGAATCTGGCAAGATGGCGGACAAGCTTCGCACCAACCGTGAACTGGCGCAGTTAATTGGCAGCTTCGTGTTGTTTGAGGATTTTCACGGAACACGACTCCAGTCGCGGAGCAAAACGCGTAGAAAACTAGGTTCGCCGTGGAACGGCTAGCAACAAAGACTTATTCCGTCCTTGGCGGGATTAGCAAAAAGCGTATCGCTACACGTTTCTTGAGGGAAATTGCTTTTCGCATTGTTCGTGTCTCGCCGTGTCAGAGCCTCAGGTCATTCGACCAAGTTCAACGTTGACATCCTGAACAAGGTGGACGAAAATGGTGACACTATATCATCATCGTGTCGCCAAGGCAGCGATGCCAGTGGATTTCGCATTGTCTGCAGTCAGACTATTAACGGCGAACAGCATGGTTTTGCAGCGATAAAGCGGCATGCTACAAGCAAGAGGCACATTGAGGCCACGAAGCAGCACCGGAATTCAGCAGGTGTACTGGAAACTCCAAAGACCTGCATGTCAGACGTATTTGGACCTCTCGCAGTGTTCAGCTACGCTCTCAGGCGACCGCGTGGTTCGTGCAGACTCTCTCTTCGTTCTGGGAATTGCTCTCAAAGAAATTCCTTTCTCTTGGGCAGATACGGCCACATCTCTATTTCCGAGGATGTTCATGGACTCTGATATCGCTAAACAGTTTTCCTGCAAGCGAATGGAAGCCTTCTACATAGTGCATACCTGCCAAGTCTCCCGGATTTTCCTGGAGACTCCCGGGTTTCGACCATTTCTTACGTTGGTATGGTTGGCACGAAAATTTCCCAGAAATCGAAATTTCTGTGCGTGATCTAGCCACATTGACAAAAATTGCAACCCAATCCGATCCAGGCTTTTTGCGAACCCATAGTAAACGAATTTAGGATGCATTGATGTAAACGTAACCGGCTGTTACGAATTCGCGCAATTCCCGAGCCAAATTCCACTGTGTCGAATGGGCTGAAATTCGGATGTTCCGAACATTTTTCCGCGTCGCGGTGGGTGATACGAACTTTGGTACCGAATCCCTCGAGCGACAGCCGAGAGCAGAATGCTGGAAGCTTCGGAAGTACGCGCGCGGGCAGCGCGCACACTGTCAGAACTGTGGTTATCGTTTGCCACAACCGCTGTGGACGATACTGCGGTCGCTCTTGACACGATCGTGTATGGTGAAGACGAAACTCACGGAACTCCGAAAGTGCACGCGCGTCCAGCGCTCACCCTGTCAAAGTGACGCTGCTTTCCGCAAACGCCGCGGTCAAAACCGCGGTTTGATCGCGGCAGATGCCATCATAGCAACAAGTGACGTGGTTTTGAAGGCACGTGCGCGGCCAGCGCACGCAGATTGAAAACGGAACTACCGTTTGCCGCATCCGCCACGCACGAAACCACGGTCACTATCAACGCGATCACCGATAGCGACTACGAGCTCCGAAGGTACGCGGCTAACGCAGTGGTAGGCTAAAGGGAATATAGTCGTAAAAAATTACACCATCTCCCATTAAAGGGAACCATGTGGGGATGCGAAGCAGCGCTGGGTGTTCACTTGTGTTTCCATTGTTGTACCCTTTGTGTGTGGAGTTGTGTATATGTTGTGTACCGCTTATGTTACCCCCCCCCCCCCCCCCCCCAGCTCGTTTCCGTTGCGCTTCGGCTTCGCGTTGCTGCGCAGCTTCGAGATTCGCTTGCCGGCGTTGCCGTTAACGTTCAGCTTCGCCAGCGTCCACAGCGCCGTTGCGAAGGAGTGCAACGGGGGCGAGCGCGCGCCGCATTATATACGAGCGCACAGCTGTGGCGGAGAGAGAAACGGGAGAGGAGAAACGAAGCGGAGGCAGCGCTCACGCCACCTCCTCCACCCCAACTCCTCGCGCTCACACAAGGAGAGGGGGGAGAGTTGGCGCATGCGCGTGGGGAAGCGGACGCGTGAGGGAAGGACGGACACAGCCCCGAGCAAAAGCTGCTTCGCATCTAATAAAAAAAGGCACGAAACCTTTCAGCGTTCGTGTCAATGTTCGTGTGTCACTATGGTGGAGCGGACTAGGGCACTTAGTTTTCAGTTGGCTTCAAGCGAAGCTTTGACGCGCGCTTTCGTGGCAGCCAGCTGCGCCGTCCCTTATTGGTCCATTCACGTGTGTCCCAGAAAGGCGTACGCGAGTTCTTTTGACGGAAATAAATGTTTTGTGCGTATATCGTGGTTTGAAAACAGATTTTGCTAGTTGTTTGATGATACGAAATTTTGGGCGATACGAATATTGTCGCTCCCCCTTCAGATTTGTATCACCGAGATTCTGCTGTAGTTGGGAAACTACCTGCGTTGTTTGTTTGGCCACTCTAAGCCATTATAAGACCGCAACGCCAATCCTACGCTTACGGGGCTGTTCAGTGATCCAACAGTGTTATGCGAACTCCCATTATTGGACAGAACATTTTATTTCAAAAGAGTTCCTTCTTATTTGACTGTTTTGCTTCATACGGTCCATTTTTTCGCTTGGCAGTGATCTCTTAGCTGCTCCAATAGCTGCTTTCTCTGCTCCAATATGCGTTTTTGGCTGCTCCAAAAGCCCTCTTTTCTGCTCCAAAACGCACTTTTTGCTGCTGCAAAAACCTGCACCAAAACAGCTTCAGTCAATCACATCACTGGCAATGCCAATTTTGGTGTATATCAGGCGAGCGAAATGGCCGCGAGGGCACCATGAGCATGGCATGCAAATCATGTCTTACATGACATGCATGTCATGATTTTCATGTTACGACCTCTTATGTTCGTCATACAGTCGCGTCGTGCAATACCAAATTTGGTGTATATCAAGTGAGCGAAACAGCAGCGATCGGACAATGAGCATGGCATGTAAATCCTGTCGTACGTGCCTTGCATGCCGTGATCTTCAAGTTACCACCTGTCATTTATGTTTGCCATGGAGTCACGTCGCGCAATACCAATTTTGGTGTATATCAAGCGAGGGAAATGGCCGCGAGGTCACTATGAGCATGGCATGTAAATCATGTAGTATATGACAAGCATGTCACGATTTTCAAGTTTCCACCTCTTACTTACGTTCATCATACAGTCGCGTCGCGCAATACCAATTTTGTTGTATATCAAGCAAGCATAATGACCGCGAGGGCACCATGAGCGTGGCATGTATATCATGTCGTACATGACATGCATATCATGGTTTTCAAGTTTTCACCTTTTATTTACTTTCATCATACAGTCGCGTTGCCAAATACAGTGAAACCTCGGTGATACGAATCTCACGGGACCACCAAAAATATTCGTACCACCCGAAATCCGTATCACCAGAAAGCGTGGAAAATTAGCATGCGACAAAAGAAAGCTGGCGTACATTTTCATTTATTGTTTTTCAGGGCCACAGCAACGTCAGGAAGAACCCCGAATAATTGTCAGTTAAGTTTTTAGGTGTCGGAAATCATACCAGTACTCGTAAATATACGGTCCGTAACCGCGTATTTAATTAATGAACCAGGTGCGTTGTGACCCGCGACAGCTGTAGCCCCTTCGAAATTTTAGTATGCTTTTTTACATGATACCGGAGTACTGCCGCGAAAGTAACAAAAGAAACGCTTTGACGCGATGTATCAAGGCCACAGAATTACAGAACCACGGTCCTGTGTTATGATTTTGTTATCGCGGAGGTGTTGGGGATGTTTTTTGGGAGATTTACGGCCGTGCCCGCACAAGTGCGACCTCAACGGTCGCACATGCCGACGTTGTGAGGCCTGACTGCTTCGCCAAGACCGTCCTCGCCTTCTTTCAGTCCTCGCCCACCTTTAGAAAAGTGTTTTTCTTACACCGTGATTCTGACAATTTGGTGGTGCGGAGGGCATGCCCACGCTTGCGTTCCCGCGCTCGCACGTGCTTGGCGCGTCTTCCGCGACAGCGCGGACAGCCCCCCTTCGTACCTGGGCGGTAGCGTACATTCGTATCAAACGTCGCTGGGTGAAAATCGGTTCGCAACAACTGTACTCCATTACACTGCAGGCCAATGGGCCTTGGCCGGGACCAACGAAAAATTCGTATCACCCCGAAATTCGTATGATCTGCGATCGTATCACCGAGGTTTCACTGTACCAGTTTTGGTGTGTATCATGCGAGCGAAATGGCCGCGAGGGCACCATAAGCATGGCATGTAAATCATGTCGTACATGACATGCATGTCATGGTTTACAAGTTTCCACCTCTTATTTACGTTCATCATACAGTCGCGTTGCCCCATACCAATTTTGGTGTATATCACGCGAGCGAAATGGCCGCGAGGGCACCATAAGCATGGCATGTAAATCATGTTGTACATGTCATGCTTGTCATGATTTTCACGGTTACCACCTGCCATTTATGTTTGCCATACAGTCATGTCGCAGAATACCAATTTTGGTGTATATCAAGTGAGCGAAACAGCAGTGATCGGACATTGAGCATGGCATGTAAATCATGTCGTACATGACTTGGATGTCATGATTTTCCCGTTACCATCTCTGATTTGCGTTCATAACACAGTCTTCTCGTGCAGTACCAATTTTGGTGTATATCAAGCGAGCGAAACGGCCGCGAATGCACCATGAGCCTAGCATGTAAATTATGTCGTTCATGACTTGCATGTCATGATTTTCAAGTTTTCACCTCTCATTTACGTTCATCACACAGTCTCGTCGCGCAATACAAATTTTGGTGTATATCAGGCGAGCGAAATGGCCGCGAGGGCACCATGAGCATTGCATGTAAATTATGTCGTACATGACATGCATGTCATGATTTTCATGTTACCATGTCAGTTATGTTTGTCATACAGAAATGTCTCATCATACCAGTTTTGGTATGTATCCATTCATTTAAACGGCTACGAGCGCCCCGAGACCATGTAATCTAAATCATGCTATACATGACATGTGTGTCATGAGTCACATTTTAGGACCTGTCACATACGTTCTTCATACACTCTTCTCATGCCATACCAATTTTGGTATATACCAAATTAACGAAACGGCCGCAAGAGCCCCAAGACTGCGGCATGTAAATCATGCTGTTCATGACATGCATATCATGATTTTCATGTTATGTCCTGTCATTTATGTTCGTAATACGGTCAAGTTATATCATACCAATTTTGGTATATACATCCCATTAAAGAAACGACCAGGAGAGCACAAAGTCGTAGGCGGCTAGATAGATAGATAGATAGATAGATACGCTCAATGTCGCAGAAATTCGCTAATAAATGCTTCACATTTAAAACTTCAATGATCATCTTTTCCACCCAGAACACATCGGAAATTCTGTCACACTAGTCATTATTAAATTCTTTATTTTGCAAGAAAGAATGGGCGAATGGTCGCATCATGACGCGCTGACGCTGCGAGGAGCAGGTGACATGCTACCCGCGGGTCACCACTGTGTTGCAGTGAAGCATGTCTTTTCCGCAGGCTCGCATTTCAGTTGACCACGAGACCGTTTTTTTCCCTCTTTCTTTTTTTTTCTTGCGCTGGCAGCAGCGAGGCCCACCGTTTGCCCAGTTTAGCGGCAAAATTGGGACTAGGTATTGCTGGAAGACATAACCCTTGTAGCCGCAAACTTGCAGGAACAGCAAACGACCACCTCTGATTACTTCCAGTAATTCAATGTTCCTTGCATCCCGCTTTTATATGTTTGGTTAATTCACAGACCCACTTAATTAGATTTTTCACATTCCCAGTGACTTTGAATTAACGAGGTATGTTCATTTAAACTTGAAGTGGGGCTTCGCGGCAGTGCGGATTTCTCCTGGAAAGGTGTATTCACGGTATAGCACACCTCGACAGCAGTGAAACCACCTTTGCAGAGGGTTACGTGCAGTTTATGTCTATTCGTTCATTTCGAATACGTCGAAATTTCCTAGAATTTAAATTCGTTTCGAAGCGAATTCGATTCGAAGTGCTACTTTTTTTATGTGGAGCAAGCTACAGTAGAACCTCGTTGATACGTTCCTGCTTAGTACAATTTCCTGGCTCCTACTCTCGCAATTGCGAAAACTAAAAAAAACCTATGTGCAATACGTTCCAGTTAATACGTTCCCTGAAAATACAATTATTCGGCAGCAACTTTCAGCACCATGGGAAACTGCTGTCGTATGATACATTCTGCAGCCAGAAGCTCTCATTTAGGTGTGCAAAAAGGCCCTGTTGTGTACTTGTGAAGCGCCAAGTGGTGACAGTGGCTTCCGCGCAGTGCCCAATGTCCCCCCTCCGCCCCTTCCCCGAATTACTCGATCGTCCCCTCTGCCATTGCCTCAGCTCGCTGTCAACCACACACCGACCCAAAGGCAGGCGGCCATGCTGGCCGTCAAAATCTTCAAACGGCTTTAAAAAAAAATGTGTCTTTTCTGTAGCACATAACACGATTTCGCTGAGCACTGCAAATCCTTTATTCATTGCACGATACGTAGGTATGCACTCGTTCCACACTCTTTTCTTCTGCCCACATGACTACAATAACTGGAAGAACACTGCAGAGCTAACAACGCGGCACAAAGGAAGGATGCTGTCGTTCATCCAGTCCACCACAGTTCGGTACGAGGGCCTACAGAAACGCACACGACGCACATGCTGCCTCCGCTACTACACTTGTTAAACGGAGGAGGGCTCAACTTCGCTAAAGAATTGCCTCGGAATGATGGAATTCAAATTTTAGACATTTCCTTAACGTTTCAGGAGAACCACGTTTGCTGGCAATATTTGTCTAGATCTTCTAAACCGCTGTTAAACTTTCATCGAAACATTCTAAGATTGTAAAAACGGTATAGCCATGTCATGCCTTAAGTCTTCTCTCAATAAGTCATGTGAACACAAAATGAGTGCCAGCTTTAACGCACAGGTTAAGGGTCTTTTAGGTGTAGGTGGCAGTGGCCACTGTCACTGAACACTTAAAGAAATCCATTTTGTTAAGTTCGAGCATGGTTGCAGAAAGCAATAGGAAAAAGCGTGTCGTCGGTGTTCCTTATATTCATTGCATATCGCATAGGCTGAAGAAAGTAAGGGGTAGATACGGCGTTAACGTTGTTTTTACGGCTGCCAATAACTCAAGATATGTGCGGCAGTACAGAGAAAGAATGAGCGGGTGATAGACAAGAAGCGGACTGATATTTATTTTGTGAAACGTACCAACAGATTTACTAATTGCCGTACGTGTGTGGTGTATAAGATTTCGTTTAGCTGGGGCGGCTTTTACGTAGGGCAAACGGGTTGCTGTGTTAACCAGAGGTTGATGGAACATAAGAGATCGCTAACCGGAGGCTCACCATCTAATCTATCTTTACATTGTCGAGAGTGTAAGTGCGTGCCAAAATTCGATGAATGCACAGTTTTGTACCGGCATATGAATGAAGAAACGCGCCTGATGATTGAGGCTTGGCATATCGATAATAGTGGTAGCGCACGCATGAGCCAAACATCGATTAACCTGCATAAAGAAGAAATCAAGTGTCTGAATATTTATCTCTCACGTAGACCACCACGTGTGCCGGATTGATATGTTCGCATATTGCTTGGGCATGTGCAGATAAGTTTTTGTGCCTTCTTTCTTTTCCGCTGTTGTGCGCCTCTTCAGTTGTTGGTGTTTGTGGTGTCTTAACTTCTCTCTTGTGTCCATGTTTGCATGCCCTGCCTCTTTAGCACTCTACCGCTACACAAGACGCCGCACCATAGATGTTCTCTGGTCGCGCCATGTAACCAAAGCAACGCTGCCATTGTGCCCAGTGGATATGGCCAATACAACGTCATTTCCTCCGCACCTTTCTCCTAGAGCGCGTTTATTATCTAATTGCTCCACCCATCGTGCGGCGCACTTCCAGTTGGCATTCGTTTTGCTCTGGCTGGACAGCTCTGCCAGCGGCGTTGGCTCAGCTTACCCACAGGTCACCAGAATCTGCCAGGACAAATGTTCTGGGAGATATCTGGAAGGTTTCTGGCTATTAGACACCAAAAAGAGGTGATAGGTGCTCGTCGCCATCCTTGTGTGGACTCGACGGATCGCAGTGCGGGCTTTTGGGGACTTCAGCTTCAGTTGCCATTACGTCTGGCGTTATCTTCTAAAGCCTGTTCCGCCATGCGAGATGGTGCGACTACGAGTGGTGGCGAACATACCGTCGCATGTCTCAAGTTAAGACAGATGCAAACTATCAGCGTATGTGCGCGACATAGTATGCGATGGCCACGAGCAGCTGTCACTTTTGGGGACACTATCACTTACACGAGGGAGAACATGATACACAAAACAACATAACACATACAATGTATCATGAATGCAGTGTCGCCGACGTCCGACTCGCAGCATCCAATCCCGCGGGACGAGCCGTGGTATCGCACCCGCAAACCTCCCTGAGATCCGTCCGTCGTCGACCATGTCAAATCCCAAAATAAGAAAACCTTCTTCCTCACATGACCTCTCAAGCTCGCTCACGCTAGGTGGCGCTGCTGGCACCACCAGGCTAAAGCTCCTTGATGAAGGAAAGTAGCAGCGCTCTTTTATCTACCGCCGCCACACCCTCGCCGTGCCGTCAACCTTCTCTTTCTTTCACCCCCTCTTTCGCAGAGCCGGCGCATCGGCAATGCTGAATGGCTGCAACATGCGATACCACCCAGTCAGGTGACCCTGACGTCACGAAAAGCACGTGCAACCAAACTTCACATGCTTTTAGTTACTCCCGCACACCATGAACCCTCCATGCATGTGTACCAGTCTGTGCGGGTGTATGTGTGTTTGTATGTGCATGTGTGCACCTGCTTGTGTGTGTGTGTGTGAGTGCATGTGTGCACTATCGTGTGCGTGCTTTGTGTATGTGTGTCTGTCACAAACAAGCGCGTAAATAAAGCGCGCGCGCGGCCGCTTTCAAACGGCGCGAGCCGCTCGCGCAAGAAGCGCGAACGACAAAAAAAAAACAAGTATCAAAAAACGCCGACGAGCCGCATCCTCCTCACCCACTCGAGCCAGACGCAGGCAACCCGATCAAACGCCCGGCAAAGCCTGGAAACATCTGGAAGAGAAGCATGATGCAATGCCAAGAGACCCCGCCGCGATTTGAACCTACGAGAAAGCTCTCACCCTTTTCCTAGCCTTGGCTGTACTGCATGCCTAAGAACGCTCCCGACGCTTCTGGAAACTGGGGAAGAAGGGATAAAAGCGTGCAAACGACGACCAGCCGGCAGTCAGTGAGTGAGTGAGTCAGTCAGTCAGTCGGCCCGGAGATGGTGAAGTTATGCTGGGTGTGGCTCCGTCAGCCAAAGAAGAGGTGTTTATGATGGTGTGTGGTGAGGCGATCGTCGATCTGGAAGAATCGGATGACGACGCCATGTGAGCGTGACAAGTTACGACAATGGTTGAACTACGATGACCAACGCTGGAGCTGGCGTGAGTGTTTCCTAGAAGAGAAGCATTCAAGTACCATCCAAGAATTGTGGACTGGATACGCCATTGTATATTAAGGACTTTAACTGTCCTTGAATAGTTGAAATGCATGAGATTGCATTTGTAGCGTGTGATCTGTTTGTTTAGTTCCCGTTGTGTTAACACCGTCTAAGTTATATTGTGAAGCTGTAACTGGTACCAGCCGAGTGTGCACGTGTTTGTGATGTTTGTAGTGCCTTAACTGAGAATATATTTCGTTTGTGTTATTGACTCTCGGCTCTGACTCGGTCTTTGGACCGCAACCGGCGTTCACTGGCACACTAAAAGGACCAACTCTAAATTGTCCGCGCTTTCGAGGTGCGTTTTTAAAGGGCCGAGATGCCAGCCTTTTGAATCCGCCCGGCGATTGCCGTCCCTGTTAACGGGATCAGTGACAATTATTCTGGCGTCTGCGACAGGACCTTTTTGGTGCAAAGTGTGTCCAAAATAGGGAGAAAGAGCCTTGAGACGTTGATAGATAATTGCAGGGTTTTGCAGCGCGCGAACATAGGAAAAAAGGACAGAGTAGACCGAAAGAGCGCTGACTTCCAACTGACTTTATTTTGCAAAGTGGCAAAATATATGCGAGGGAAAGAAAGATAAAAAGCAAACATACAGCCTAATCAAAGCCACTGTAATCGAAGCACGTGGAACGGATCCACCATTGCCCTAACGCCCGGCCAAGTATTCACGTTCTAACTGTGATAATGAAACTGATGGGGAGCTTACGCAGTTTTCACCTAGTGAGTGAATTATTTCTGCTTCGATGATCTCGCGGGTTAACTGATCCCTGTGCCTTGCCTTTATCGCGCATCGATCGAAGAGGGTATTGCAACCGCAATCCCAGCAATGGATGCCAAGGTGCCCTTGTATCACATTACCGTATTTTCCGGTGTATAAGTTGCACCTTTGTATAAGACGCACCCTCTACTTTTTACGACTTTCGAAAGAAAAAATGATATATAAGACGCACCTGTGTATAAGACGCATCTATTTTTAACTCAGTCGACATGATAAAACACAATGACCCACGCAGAGTACATTGATTGCGAAATGCGTAGTCACGCACGGCACTGAATATCTGTAAGCAGCAGTTTTATTAAGGCGCAGAAAACCACTATGTATTTATTCTACTGGATTTGAAGCCACATCCTCCGGCGCACTGTCAAAAGTTCTTCCGCCTCGGTTGGCAGCATCGCTGGGTTGCCGTCGTCAGCCTCTGAGTAACTTTTACGCAGCATTGTAAGCACCTTGAAGCACATCGTTGGCACTGCCTGTACTATGGTGGCTACCATACCTTTAGGGCATTACCAGACTTGGCGAGAACACATAAACAACGAACGCGCCGCACGGTTATCACACGATCGTCGGATACCACCTACACACGCATACAAAACGTAAATGGCGACCGGAAGCCGGAAGCTGCGACTACTGCTGGACTGCAGCGACGTCTCGCACGGAAACTGATGATGATGATAATGAAGTGGTACTTTCGCTTTTGTAACTGATATTGTGGGCGCTACAACGTTACAATGGACCGTTGTGGTGCTCTTTTTTATTTATTGCCTCAGTTCTGTGGGTTTAATTCTTCGTTTAAGAACAAACAATTCAAACAGTACAATGGGGCACGCGACAGTGGTGGCTTTTATTGCGGCCGTAATCTCCGTGGTCGCCGCGCTGCTTGAACAGCAAATAGCTGACATCTAAGATCGCAGCCGCTTCATTGTTACAACAAAATTAGATATATTTTTACGAATGCTCTCGAGCTCAGTTTATCGTACTCATAAATTAAATAAATTGGTCTCGCAGAATCACGTGACTTTTTGCGTATATAAGACGCACCGTTGTATAAGACGCACCAGCGAAAATCTAAGAAAAAAGGTGCGTCTTATACACCGGAAAATATGGTATGTACATTATTTCGGTGCTCTCGCAGGCGGTCGTCCACGCACCTGCCGGTTTGGCCGACGTAAGCCTTGCCACATGTCAGTGGGATCGAGTAGACGACTCGCATGTGGCAAGGCTTACGTCGGCCAAACCGGCAGGTGCGTGAACGACCGCCTGCGAGAGCACCGAAATAATGTACATAATGTGATACAAGGGCACCTTGGCATCCATTGCCGGGATTGCGGTTGCAATCCCCTCTTCGATTGATGCGCGATAAAGGCAAGGCACAGGGATCAGTTAACCCGCGAGATCATCGAAGCAGAAATAATTCACTCACTAGGTGAAAACTGCGTAAGCTCCCCATCAGTTTCATTATCACAGTTAGAACGTGAATACTTGGCCGGGCGTTAGGGCAATGGTGGATCCGTTCCACGTGCTTCGATTACAGTGGCTTTGATTAGGCTGTATGTTTGCTTTTATCTTCCTTTCCCTCGCATATATTTTGCCACTTTGCAAAATAAAGTCAGTTGGAAGTCAGCGCTCTTTCTGTCTACTCTGTCCTTTTTTCCTATGTTCGCACGCTGCAAAACCCTGCAATTATGAACACTAACCAACTAGCCCAGGCCTCCACACTTATAAGCTACGTTGATAGAGCTTGCGAACGATTTTTGAGTGTTGCACCGCGTTCTTGTTAACCTGTGTGCAGAGATTTTGTGCACGCGGCTAGGTTTTGGTTGACGGGCACCATGGATCTTGAGAAGTTAGTTGCCCTTGGTGAAAAGATGAGTTTGTCTGGGGCCAAACTACGAAAGTGGGCGAGCCAAAAGAAAAAGGAGGCGGTCGAAAGAGAGAGGTTGGCAGATGAAAGGGCCAAGGAAGAAAGAGAGGCGAGAGAGCGACAGATGAAGGAAGAAAAAGCAGCAGAGCTTGAAAGAGAGAAATTGGCATTTGAGAGGGCCAACAAAGAGAGAGAGAAGCAGAGCTTGAAAGAGAGAGGGCAGCAGCTGAGAGGGAGAAAGAAGAAAGAGAGGCACAGATGGCTGAGAGAGAAAGGCAACGGCAGCATGAGTTGGAACTCGAACGGCTCCATTTGCAACAGCGCATGGAAGCTCCCGTCCAGGCTAGAGTCGAGAGCAGTGAGAGGGAAGATCATAGCTTCCGCTTGAACCCAAGCAAACTGCTTGTGGCATTTGATGAAAGGAAGGATGACTTTGATGCGTACCTGCACAGGTTTGAGACTATTGCTAAAAGCCAAAATTGGCCGGAGCAGCAATGGGCAACTGCTTTGAGCACTTGTTTGAGTGGCGAAGCGCTCAGTGCGTACGGTAGGCTGACGCCTACCGGTGCAGCTAATTACACGAAACTGAAAGCTGCTTTGCTGAAGCGATTTGGATTCACTGTGGAAGGCTTCCGAAATCGGTTCCGTACTGGAAAGCCAGCTGATGGTGAGACGGCAATGCAGTATGCCGCGCGACTCAGCCATTATGTTGACAGGTGGATCGAACTTTCAGAGAAGGCACAGGACTACGGTGAGCTTAGAGAGCTTTTAATCGGAGAGCAATTTCTCACCAGTTGCCACCCGAGCCTGTCGCTGTATCTGAAAGGGAGGAGAGCCAAATCGCTTGAGGACATGCTTGAATTGGCCGATCAATTCTTGGAAGCGCAAGGGGGCACGAATTTGGCCAAAGTAAAAAAGGAGGGTCACGAGGAGTTGGAAGACATCGGCACCTGAAGAAAAGAAGCATGCACCGGAGAGTGTTCCGCAATGCTTTCTGTGTAACCGAGTGGGTCATTCCGTTAACAGTTGTCGGACCAACTTCTCACGCCCCAGTGTGATGAAGTGTTTTAAATGTGCACAAACGGGGCACAAAGCAGACGCATGTCGAAGCGATGCGAGTAAAGCCCACCAAGCAGCTTGTGCGTATGCCCCGCCAGAAGAGGAAGCAGAGGCGATCAATGATGAATTGACCGAGCTGAAGAGTGGGAGGAAGATGCATTTCATTGGTGCTGCGATGACAACACGGCCAACAGGCACAACGAAAGGAATGCCTGCACTTAAGGGGAAAGTTGGTGGAAAGGAAGTCATGGTGCTAAGAGATAGTGGATGCACTACTGTTATCGTACGAAAGAAATTGATCCGAGAGAGTGAGTTCACAGGCAATACCCAACCGGTTTGCCTGCTTGATAGTTCGATTCGAATGCTTATGATTGAGATTGAGACCCCTTGCTTCAGCGGGAGAGTTACTGCCCTGTGCATGAATAACCCCCTGATCGACCTAATCATTGAAAACATCGCCGGAGCGCGAGGGCAGGATGATTCAGTGCATTTGGGAGAAGACCCAAAGATGGAGCCCTCGTCAGCTCGGGAATCGCGAAGGGAAGGATCCGCGGAAGGGAATCCCATGAAAGATGTCGCCCAAGCTCAAATTGAGGCCGAGGTGTCACAGAAGGTCAATGAGGGGGCACCAACGGTCACTGTACTGCCTGTGAAAACGCGCCGAGCAGGTGATGTTGCCACCAAGCGGCCACCACCACCTGTGAGTGAAATGATGACAAAGGTGGTTGACCAGGCAAAACACCACGACGCGCAGAAGTTGACGAAGCACCGAGAATGTTCTAGAGAACGCGACGACACCTTGCCGGTGTCGAATGTGCCGACAGCAGCAGAGACGCCTCCTCCGACACCGTCAGTCGGAATGGCTCGCAAGAAGAGGTAGAGAAACACAAAGAGAGTGAGTAAGCACCGAAAGAAGGGGGGGCGCAAGCGCGACACGATGCATACAAGATAGGGTGTTGAATTGAATTTGTTCGAAGTATTTTGAGTTTGAAAGTGTTTGAATGTGTTGTATTGTTCTACCCTGTGTCATGCGTGTATGGCTAGTGAGCACAAGTGTCGTTTGCGTAACATTGTGTGTACAAAGCTATTGGTATAATTGTATAAGTATTGTAATAATTATAATAATAACAATATCTGGGGTTTAACGTCCCAAAACCACGATATGATTATGAGAGACGCCGTAGTGGAAGACTCCGGAAATTTCGACCACCTGGGGTTCTTTTAACGTGCACCTAAATCTAAGTACACGGGCCTCAAACATTTTCGCCTCCATTGAAAATAAGTATTGTAATTACCGAGTTTTGTGTGTTCGCATTGTTTATACGAACCGTATGAAGGTGTGTTGTACTTATGTACTTGTGTTTATCTTTCATATGTCGTGACATTGAAATGCCCTGTGAATTGTATTAAGAGTTCTATTATGAATGCGACGCGCATTGTGGGATGGACTGAGTTATGGACTCTGTATGTGGGACATTTTTGGTTGTGTGAATCTGCGCGCTCATTTGTGTTTGAATAATTTGATAATATTCTTGAAGTGGGGGCAGTGTCACAAACGAGCGCGTAAATAAAGCGCGCATGCGGCCGCTTTCAAACGGCAGCAGGATAAAACGGCGCGAGCTGCTTGCCCAAGAAACGTGAACGATGAAAAAAACAAGTATCAAAAGACGCCGATGCGCCGCATCCTCCTCACCCACTCAAGCCAGACGCAGGCAACCCAATCAAACGCCCGGCAAAGCCTGGAAACATCTGGAAGAGAAACATGATGCAATGCCAAGCGACCCCGCCGTGATTCGAACCTACGAGAAAGCTCTCGCCCTTTTCCTAGCCTTGGCTGTACTGCACGCCGAAGAACCCTCCCGACGCATCTGGAAACCGGGGTAGAAGGGCTAAAAGCATGCAAGCGACGACCAGCGGGGAGTCAGTGAGTGAGGGAGTCAGTCAGTCAGTCAGCCCGGAGATGGTGAAGTTATGCTGAGTGTGGCTCCGTCAGCCAAAGAAGATGTGTTTATGATGGTGTGCGGTGAGTCGATCGTCGATCTGGAAGAATCGGATGACGACGCCGTGTGATCCGTGACAAGTTACGACGACGGTTGAACTACGATGACCAACGCTGGAGCTGGCGTGAGTGTTTCCTAAAAGAGAAGCATTCAAGTACCGTCCGAGAATTGTGGACTGGATACGCCATTGTATATTCAGGACTTTAACTGTCCTTGAATAGTTGAAATGCATGAGATTGCATTTGTAGCGTGTGATCTGTTTGTTTAGTTCCCGTTGTGTTAACACCATCTAAGTTATATTGTGAAGCTGTAACTGGTACCAGCCGAGTGTGCACGTGTTTGTGATGTTTGTACTGCCTTAACTGAGAATATATTTCATTTGTGTTATCGTCTCTCGGCTCTGACTCGGTCTTTGGACCACAACCGGCGTTCGCTGGCGCACTAAAAGGACCAACTCTAAATTGTCTGCGCTTTCCTAGTGCTTTTTCGGAGGGCCAAGACGCCAGCCCTTGGAATCCGCCCGGTGATTGCCATCCCTGTTAACGGGATTAGTGACAGTGTCTTTGTGCCTGTGCGTGTGCATGTGCACACGTGTGTGTGTATGTGTATATGTATGCACCTGCATGTGTGTTTGTGCATGTCTGTATATGCGCATGTGTATGTGCATGTGCACACGTATGTGTGTGTATTTGTGTGTGCAGCTGTACGTGCATGTGTTTGAGTGTATCCGCGTGTGTATATGTATGTGCGTGTGTCTCTGTATCCGAGTGTGTATGTATGTGCATGTGTGTCTGCATGGTGAGAGTATGCTTATGTGTATGTATGTGTGTGTCTATCCCGTGTGTATGTATGTACTTATGTATGTGCGTGTCTGGTGTGTGTATGTGCGTGCATGCATGTCCGTATCGCGTGTGTATACGTGCATGTATGTATGTGCGTGCGTACGTGTCTGGCAGCGGCATTGGTACAAAAAGGCTTCGGGCCCACTCACTTCAGCCAAAATTTATGTAAACCACCACATTCCTTGGCTACCTTCTTTGAGCTCATCAAGACCACAGTTATGAAATTTTCGTCTCTACCTTATGCTGCTTACATTATATGCACTTAATACATGTCCGCGTTACGGGCAGCTGAAGCGGCGACGGAGAGGTAAACCACTCAGCTGCCAGTTGGTACTCATTTTCTTTGAAGCGCTTCCGCTGCTATTTTTCGAAGCATCCTAAAAAATGTATTTGTCACTATGTTCCATCGAAAACCTACTTTCGTTGTGACTGTTTATTAAGAGACAGATTCTCATAAAATGCTTCAAGGGGCCAACTAAATAAGCACGTGCAATAATTCTAATGCGGCTGCAGTGAGCCACTGGAGGGTTCAGTGTGCTGTGCGCACCGCGCTGGCCAGCGGAGGGGAGAAATCCGAGAATTCAGGAGGAAAACGCGCGCAAAGGAAAGTGTTGCTACTTTCAAGACCAAGGGGCTTTACATCGTGCAAGCACAGCGTCACCTCTTGCTCGGCGACCTAACTACACTAGCTACGACGCGTGGATGCCATGAGGTGAAAACAACTTGACAGGGGATGATAGCACCCCACAAAACAAAGTTCAGATGTGTGAATTGGGACCTTAGGTAGGCAAAAAAATGGGAGCTTACTCAGACTCACTCAAGAAATATATTTTGCTCTGAGGGCTCACTCGGACCAAGACTCACTAAAATCTTCCTCAACCGGACTCACTCTGGCTCAGACTCACCAAACTTTTTCTCAACCGGACTCACTCGGATTCAGATTCACCAACATATTACTCAGCCAGACTCGCTCAGAATCAGACTCACGGCTTGACCTGAGTCTGAGTTAGTCGAGTCATGAGTCTATTAGTGTAACATGAGCTTTTTCGATCATGGTGCCAGTAACGCCAATATCATATAATCGGTGCTCTAAGATAGGACTTTTGATCTTTTACCTTCAAATACGTGTTATCAGTGGTTTCAATGCAGTAAAAACATTTTTATGAAATACACGACTCACATGAGATATTTTATCAAGAACTTCCCGTGAAAGAGTTTGTGGGGGGAGGCCATGGCACCCCCCCCCCTCAGATCACACCTCTAATGAATAAATATTGAGGTGGTGCATGAACGCTCTGCGCTGACATGTGTGAATAGGCTTGAGTATAAACATAAGCCGATATAAGACTGATAGTAATGCTGAAGATGAGTAAATAGGACAACAGGTCGGCAATCGAAGGTGGAGCTCATTCAGACTCACTCAAGGAATATATTTTGTGCTTAGGGCTCACTCGGACTCAAACTCACTAAAGTTTTCCTCAGCCTGACTCACTCGAACTCAAACTTGCCACAATATTACTCACCCGGACTCGCAGACTCACTCAGACTCACGGCCCCGATCTGAGTGAGCTGACTCATGAGTGAGTTTGCCGACCTATGATTGGGACTCCCCAATACTCTAAACATTGACTTCGTGTAATTATTTCAAAATCTACCACACTTGCTAAGAAATTACGTGTCCTGGTTCAAATTGTAGAACACATCTTGGAGAGTTCTGTGCGTGAAGCAATGCGCAGTGTTTGTGTAATGGTTGTGGGCGCGTTGTACCCACTCAATTTTTTCATAACATTGCTATGCCTTTTTGCAACATTGATTTCATAACATTGCTGTGCCCATCGTGCATGTGTATAGTTTCTAGTCACCAATTAGGGCTGGGCAAAGATACTTTGAAATTGTATCGCTATACGATACAAGGTACTCGGGCCACAAGTATTTGAGATAAATATACAAGATACTACTGCAATTATTGTATCCGATACAATACTTTCCAATCTTAAGATACATTCAATACATTTGCAAATTTGTTATTACATATCTATATAATGTAGCAGGAAACGCGTATGCACAGAGATGCTTGCATTTGAATGAAATGTCGGTTTTGTATTTCTTGGTCAAAGTATATTTGTCTCATTCCGAATCAACTTCATGGGCTGCTTTACCCGTGTAACATGACAGTTCGTTAGACACTTCGCTGACAGCAGTTTTTACTTGTCCCTTGTGATGGGAGTTGCTCCTCTGCTTACCGACCAGCGAGCGCATTGCGATCAAACTACAAGAACTTCAATAAGAAGCCTCGCAATGATGGCCTGAATACCGGTGTAGAGTTTTTTCCTTGTCCGCAAACATACTACCGTTTACACAATACTGGATCATGGGGCAGGCGTACAGCAGCTAGCCTAAAGAATTCGTTAGCAACATACCCACTAAAGTGCAATGTTTTAGCAGTTTGTCCCCTACGAGACAACACGTGCAGCCCAGAAAGGTCGCATACATATTGCATAGTTGAACAAAGCGTCCCAGGCAATCGCTGTTATTCACACTGTTGTCGCTCATTCTTCTTCTCTGTCTTTCACTTAACCTTTCTCTCTCTCTCTCTCTAGAGCTCCGATTACCTGGCGATAACTCCCCGCCACGGTGGTCTAGTGGTTATGGCGCTCGACTGCTGACCCGAAGGTCGCGGGATCGAATCCCGGCCGCGGCGGCTGCATTTTCGATGGAGGCGAAAATGTTTGAGGCCCGTGTACTTAGATTTAGGTGCACGTTAAAGAACCCCAGGTGGTCGAAATTTCCGGAGCCCTCCACTACGGCGTCTCTCATAATCATATCGTGGTTTTGGGACGTTAAACCCCAGATATTATTATTATTATTACCTGGCGATAACTGACATTAAAGACGAATTAGGGAGGCCTAAAACAGGAAAACACACATGTCTGAGTAAATAGAAAGGCTGTTCCATTCGAAGAATCACAGTGAATAAGCCTATAAACATGATACAGGCAGCACCTTTAATAGCTATAAAAAGTAAGCATGATGTACCGTGAACTTATCTGTTAAGGTGAAACAATTGAAAATTCACTGCCTATGGAAAATAGCCTTAAACCGCTCGTTGGGACGCTCATGAGAAAAATGGAGGATTTGGTATGAAAATGTTTTCGAAATACCTTCGTAATATATTTAAGATGGCTCATAATAATTTCCATTAATATAATGCAAACTCAATTTCGCTGTTGTACTAAGCAGTAATCAGAATTTTCGTTATACTGAAGGCACGGCCAGATTCATTGCATTGACATAACACTGTTACTATTATGATAACAGTAAACTCAAAATAATAATTATTGGGGTTTAACGTCCCAAAGCCACAATATAATTATGAGGGGCACTGTAGTAGAGGGCTCCAGAAATTTCGACCGCCTGGGGTTCTTTAATGGGCACCTCAGTCTAAGTACACGGGTGTCAAGCATTTCCGCCTCCACCGAAAATGTGGCCGCCGCAGTCGGGATTCAATCCCGCGACCTTCGTGTCAGCAGTCGAGCACCATAACCACTAGACCACCGTGGCGGGGGACAGTAAACTCGAGCAGAATATAAATATGTAAACAGCGGTAGAAATTACGCCGACAGTTAAAAGTAAGAATAAAGCTGGGAGCTTATTTTGGTAGCACGTCATAAAAGACACATTTATCAATCAATCAATCAAATCTTTATTTCCCACTAGAGTTGGGGGGTCCCTCAGGCGAAAAGCGGTTAAAAAACGACTTGAAAGTGCCTGAGGGCCCACATGCATGGCAGCAGTTTCAAATTGGGCTTTTGACAAATAAAGTACAGTAATAGCAGGGAGGGGAAAAAGAAAGAAAAGAAAAAGTACATGGAAAGAAAAATTAGGAGAATGTTGTACAAACATAAGAATAGAACAATTAGACAAAGAACAAATAAATTAACTGTATATGTAATAAATACAACGAACAATAATAAAAATAAGCGTGTTAAAAACAAAGAACGCGATATGCGAAAGAATAGTGGTTTCATTCTAGTGGTGTTTATACAGCATGTTATAGAAAAGACGTGAGACAAGAGTGAAAAAATATTCACGCATTCCTCTTTTTGTAAACGTGGAAAAGTCATTTTGTACATATTTTTTGAGTAGGTGAGGAAGTGTGTACCTGAGGGACTATAGGAAGTCGGTGGTGCGTGAACGAGCTGCCTGTCGGCGCTTTGGGTTCGTGAATCAGTGTGTTGCATGCTTATGTTGGATCAATCTTTAACAAACATTTGGTATTATCCCTTTGCAAAGAAATATTTATAAAGTAAAGTAGCCGAAATTCAAACGTGTTTCATACTGATTATATTATAGGGGGGAATAATGCACATGTAGAAGTATTGCGTGGGACATTTGCAATATGTCGCAGTGCCCTTTTTTCCAATAAGTGAATTGTTCTTATGTTACTTAAAGTTGTGGTGACCCACACAAGTAAGCAGTAATTTATATGGGAGGAAAACAGGGCATGGTAGATCTGCACTTTAACTTTTCCTGGAAGAAAGTGCCTGCATCGTGACAGAACACCAGCAGCACATGATGATTTAGTCAATGATTCAACATGACACGACCATGTCATATGAGCGGAAAAAGTCACACCCAGAACTTTGTTTCTCCGCTATTTCCACAGGAATTCCCTCAAGTGTCAATGATTGGTGAAGATTAATTTCCGTGCCTCTGGATCTGAAAAGGACAGCTTTTGTTTTTTCGCATTTATATGCAGGCCATTAGGAATAGACCACCATAGCACATCTGATAGTACGCTTTGGGCTTTGGTAATAATTTCAGGTGGGTTTTTTCCTGAAACAAAAATACTGGTGTCATCCGCATACAGTAGAAATGCATCATTGTTTATGTGAACACTATCGTTTATGTAGATATTGAAGGGTATTGGCCCCGAGATGCTTCCTTGAGGCATGCCACAAGAAATGGTTTTTGAAGAAGCAAAATAGTTAGCGATTGAAACACACTACTAAGAGTTTATTAGCAGAGAATGCGGGTGAACAAGCAGCGGTCAGTAGCATTTGGCCAAGCGCAGCAACCATAAGCTTATGCCGCTGAGGCCACTCTTCTTTACAATCACCCTCCGCAGAAAAAGGTGCCATCTTGGCGGCTTAGGACGATTAGGTCGTAGTATGGCTTGATGCGACAGACGGGGGGAAGTTCACGGCCACGAAGGCGCAGATCTGTCGATGGCTTGAAGGGCTCCACAAGGTAATTGACAGCGGACGTTTGCTCCACAATGCCTGAGGCAACGAGTTTTGGGGAGCAGCCGGGTGCAGTAGTGGGTACTCGGCGCCATACCAAAGAGCCAGGGGAGAAAGTTGGTGCCGAACGGTCACCAGGTTGATGTGATGGCTGCTGCCACTGGTCCTCGATAGAAAAGGAGCAGGCAAGCTGGCGGCATTCTTCAGCATGTCGGGCAGCTTCGCACAGGGGGGCACTTTCAGACTCGTCAGGTTTATATGGAAGAATGGTGTCAATCGTATTTGAAGGTTCTCGTCCATATGGAAGAAAGTACGGAGAAAATCCAGTAGTAGCTTGTGTCGCAGCGTAGGTGATGAAAGGGGAGAACTTGGTCCCAATTTGAATGATCAGAGCCATCGTAAATTAATATCATATTGCCATGAGTACGATTGAATCGCTCCGTCATGCCATTCGTTTGCAGATGGTACGCTGTACTTGTGCAGTGCACGCTTCGGCATTTGTCAAGTAGTGCCTTCAAAGCGTCAGCAAGGAAGGCATGGCCTCTATCGCTCAGGAGCTCGTGAGGGGCACTATGGTGCAGAACGAAATGTCGCAACAGAGACGTTGCAACATGACGGGCTGTGGCAGTCGGCAGTGCGTCTGTTTCAGCGTAACGTGTCAGATGATCTATCGCAACGATAGTCCAGCGGTTACCTGCTAGAGTTGATGGCAGCGGTCCATATATGTCAATGCCAACACAGTCAAAGGGTTGATTAGGACAGGGAAGACGTTGTGACGGATAGACTTGTCCGGCAGGTAACTTTCGTCGTTGGCCCCGAGCACACGAGTGAATGAACTTGCGCACGTGGTTATACATTCATACTGCTGAAACGGCGCCACAAGGGAAGACACGAGAAAGATTACACGAAAACACAAGCGAAAACATGGCGCCGTTTCAGCAGTATGAATTCATACCAACTTGCCCGATTGTCAGTCTTTCTAAGTACAGTAGAACCCCGCTGTTACGTTCCTCACTGCTGCGTTTTCCCGGCTGTTACGTCGTTTTCCGCCGGTCCCGGCATAGCTCCCATAGGATACAATGTATTGGGAACCCCGCTGTTACGTCGTAACTGTCGGACCGTTCCCGTATGATACGTCGCGAAGTGCGCCCGGAGCCGACCGAGTGACTACCAAAGAGAGCGGCCATGGTGCATTTTCACGCAGCTTGGCCTCGTTTGACCGTAATATTAGCCGCATGAGAGGCGCAAGCAACAGAATCTTTCAATTGATGCAAACAAAAGCATGGCCTTCGAGATTCAAATTGCAAACATGGCGTCTATGACGTAACTGCTCGCGAAAGCAAGGCCTTCGAGATTGGCATTTACTATTGACAAAAGCATAGCCTCTGAGATTTGCATTGCACAACATGGCGTGTATGACGTAATTGCTTGCGAAAGCAAGGCCTTCGAGATTGGCATTCACTTCTGCCATCGCGTTGGCGTAGACTCATCATCATCGTTATTTGTCGGAGAACGGGAGGAATTCGAGCTGGTTGGAGCTCGCATGGTCGTGCGTGCGGTTCGCGGTCGGACTCGCCGCGCCGGTCGTGATTGCGTGTGCTTAGTTCTTTCATGCCTACAGCTGTTGGTGTTAAAAAAATCACATACGTTGATTACATTTCTGTGGATGAGGCCGTCCTAAGCTCCGCGTTTCTATCCATGACTAGATCGCGGCTGAGCGCGCCAATTTTCGTAATATTTTGCCGTTTTTCCTGTTTTTCGGCTCTTACGTTTCCCGTCTCTTATGTTTATTTCCTACGGTCCCTTCAAAAACGTATCAGCGGGGTTCTACTGTAGTTATACATGCTGCGCCAATAAAATCGGAGTCGAAGCCTAGCGTATGTCTTGAAGAGGCCTGCATGCGCGCACTCTGGGTCTGCGTGGAAAGCATCGCATATAACAGCACAGAGATGGCGGGGTATCACAAGAAGCCACTTGCGACTGTCAGAAAGGTGTTTGTGTGACAAAGAAGGTCATCCCGAATGCAGAAGTTAGTAGCCTTGCGGCGGAGAGCACGAGACGGCGAAGAGGTGATGGGATCAGAAAGGATGCCGACGATTGTAAAGAAGAAGAGTGGCCTCAGCGGCATTGCCATTGGCATGAGCTCGTGGTTGCTGCGCTTGGCCAAACGCTGTTGACTGCTGCTTGTTCACCCGCATTCTCTGCTAATAAACCTCTTGGCAAGTGGTGGAGGCCGTTTGGTTTCGATCGCCCTGAAACTTCGAAATCGCACTCTACCCTCCATCATGCCCAGCGACGCAAGCGCCACTCATCCAACTCCTCCAATGGCACCGCCCACTCTACTCTGCGCCGGTTCCTTCCGCCTGCGAGATCCCCCCATCTTCTCGGGCACGGACGACAAGGACATGGACGACTGGATCTCCACATACGAGCGAGGGAGTGTTCACAACAAATGGGACGACGACTGCAAGTTGAGCTACGTTTCCTTTTATCTGTTGGATGTGTCCAAACTGCGGTTCATAAACCACGAAGCTGACCTTCCTGTGTGGTCAGTTTTCAAGACCAGCTTCACCCAGGTTTTCGGTCGGCCCAAGGTATGAAAACTCCATGCAGAACAACGCTTGCGCACTCGATCCCAACAGCTTGGTAAGAATTTCACCAGCTACATCGAGGACATCCTTGACCTTTGCAAGCGGGTGAACGCGTCGATGTCCGAAGAGGAAAAGATAAATCATATTATGAAGGCCATTGAGGCCGATGCTTTCCCAATGTTACTGTCGAAGAGTCCTTGCTCTGTCATCGAACTCATAATTATGCCAGAGTTACGACGAGTTACGGCGGCAACGTCTTCACACCAGACGTCCTTCGGTGCTTGACGACTCTTTCACCAGTCTTGGCATCGGAGACGACCACACTCCTCTGCTGTCGAAGATACGCGCCAAAGTAGCTTGTCAGCTCTCTTTGGTGTCTTACGTCCCAGACCAACCACGCAGTTTGGCACCTACGCTCCGCGACTTCATCCAAGAGCAGGACGCGCAAGCTATTCCTCCAGCCCGTGAACCGCCGCCAGTCATTGTACCACTCATGGACGCTGAGGCCACTCTTCTTCTTTACACACACTGTTTCCTCTCGAACAAATATGAAGAGAATAGTGAATTGGCTACACCGCGTACCCCATAGGCGTCCAACTTGCCGAGCAAAATATGACGATTTAGGGTATCGAAGGCTTTGCTATAATCAATGAAAACCTCCCTCATAGGCTTTGTTTCTTCGATGTTTTTAATTATCAATTCTTTTTGGATTAACAACGCAGTCTGTGTAGATCTGCCACATTGAAAACCACGCTGATTTTTTAAAAGTAGGTTGTGTTTGTTAAAGGGACACTAAAGAGAAACAATGAATTGGTTTAGATCGATAAATTGTGCTCTGAGAACTCTAGTGTCGTTAATTTTGCCATCGTAGGTTTACTAATAGAGGAGAAAATCAAGTTCAAAGTTTCATTTTTAAATTTCGCGCCGAAATTTCCCCGCGCGATGTCACGGATTTCAAAGTGCAGTTATTGTATTTTGGCACCATTGACTCAACAAAATTACCCCAAACTTGGTATGTTATGTCTATGGCCCCCTCAGAGGACAGTGTACTTCATTTTTACCGATTAGGAACTACGTAGTCCCTATTAGGCGGCGTCAAAACATGTGACATCACGGCGAATGGTGCAGAAACTTCTAGGTGGCGTCGCCACCCACGTTTTGTTTTTGCGCATTTTCTCGCTTACTAAGTGTCTTCTCGCAGCAAGCGTGGTGTTTTTGGCATCGTGAAAGAGTAGTTTACTAATATAAGAAAAATTGTTTTGCTCTTTTAGGTGGAAGAAAATTACTTCCTCTGATCCCCCTGAGAATACAGGTATTATTGAAATGGGTCAGTAATTATTGGTATTATTAACATCTCCACTATTATATATGACAGAAACTTTCAACATTTTCATGAGGTTTGGGAAACAGCCAGACTGAAAAACTAGATTAAACACGTAGGCTAGACAGTGAGAAGGAAGGTCAGTTACATGCTTAATAGCTTCAACCTGAAATCCGTGAACATCGACAGCTTTGCTGTTCTTTAAAGATTAAGATGTGCGCACTATTTCTGCTTCATCTGTGGCTGCAAGAAACATTGTGTCATCATATGGTAAGGAATCTGAGTATGGGCAGCGCTTCCCAGTGGCTTCACCGCATTGGCAAAGTTCTCACTGAAATGCTCAGCTAAAAGTACACCGGACAGATTGTTCCCGTTAACGGTTATTTCAGTTAAAGCATTCCGACATTCTTTGCGGTTCAGGGCCTGATTTTTTGCTCTCCAGACTTGGTTCGGGCTCTGTCGATAGATGTTAGAAAACGTGTTCATAGTAGGAGGCCTTTGCCTTTCTTAGTGCGCCAGTTAGTATGTTTCTGTAAGCTTTAAAAGCTTTAAAGACCACAATATCTCTTGTATTTTTTATTTTGATGTGCTCTCGCCCTACCCAAGGTTTTCTTATTTTTCTGTTATGCTTAGTGCTTACGTAAGGAAAACACGTGTTGTAATGACTACTAAATATAGACAAGAATTCATGATAGCTCTCGTGTGTTTCTAGCTGAACATAAACAGTATCCTGAATGAATCCACGTTTTTTCAGACATCTGTGCTTAATGACGTTGTGACAGGTTATTTCCTGTGCCTTTGGAAATGCAATGAAGATGGGGCAGTGGTCACTTACCCCCGCACATACCATACCAGCTGCGCGAACATCAGTGTCTAGGCTGACAATAAATAAGTCTAGTATTGACTGGCAAGTTACCAGACCAGAAAAACCAATACAGAGACCTTAATGCGTGGGATGCAAAAGAAACACAGCTAATTAGAAATCACTTATCTTGTTAACGATCAAATTGTGATTTTAGGAACTCTTTGAACAAAGATAGCAGGAAGAAAACATACGGAACGCCAAGATATCTTCTGTTAGGTGAATGCTTGTTCTATTAGATCTAGCATCAGTACCGGTTGTGCTATAGTTGCTACAATCTTATTCGCATATAAGTTAATCTCGCAGCGTGTAATTCGCATATAAGTTAATCTCGCCGCGACTTCCAAGATATGCAAAGGGTGTTGCGAATCTCGGAGGCTGTAACTAAAACATGCATTTTTTTTTTTATGTACGGATCTCGAAGGCCATTTTTTTTTTACCGGAAATACGTCGTAGACGCCATGTTTTAGCAATTGCCAGGCGGCGATGCGTGCGGTTGCGATCATGATCATCATCATCTCAACAGCGATGTTAGCCACTCTAGCGAAGTGAATGTTTTGTGGAGTCTTTGTGCCATTTGGATGTCGGCTGGCGAGCATTGTGCGATTCGGTGCGACTGCTCCATTTGTCTCCTGTCTCCGCTTGAGTGTCTTCCCTGTGAATTAGTTGACTGAGGTGTGCTTGGAAGGAAGATGCCGAAGTACAAGAGCTTGTCCCTGCACGAAAAGGTGTGCTTAATTGAAGAGGCCAGCAAGTCGACGGCGTCGAAAACGGCTCTCGCCGAAAAGCACCACGTGCCTCTGTCAACGCTGTGCAACATCATCAAGAATAAGGAGAAAATTCTCGATGCTTACAGCAAGACGCACTCGTCAAAGCATACACGAGTACGCCCGCCTACGTACGCCGACGTTGAAGCAGCTCTGATCGACTGGCTGCAGAAAGCCAACGCAGCACACCTTCCTGTGAATGGGACCATATTGCGTGAGAAGGCCAACCAGCTGGCGCTGCAACTTGGACATTCTGAGTTTAAATGCAGCGATGGATGGTTTTGCCGATTTAAGGAGCGCAACAACCTGACATTCGTGACTGTTTGTGGCGAGAGTGGCAGCGCGGATCAGTCTGTTGTCGACGGCTGGAAGCAGCACACCTTGGCTCCACTACTCGCCAAGTACGAAGCAGCAGATGTTTACAACCTTGATGAAGCTGCTCTGTTCTACAAAATGTTGCCTACGAAGACGTTCGCTTTGAAGGAGGCAGACATTAAGGGGCGGAAACAGAACAAAGATAGAATCACTGTTTTGTTTGGTGCAAGCATGTGCGGTGAGCACAAGCTGCCACTGCTTGTTATTGGGAAGACAGAAAAGCCTCGTTGTTTCAAAAATGCACGACTGCCATCCAAGGATGACCTGATCTATAAAAACAACAAGAAAGCTTGGATGACGGCTGCACTCTTTGAAGAATACGTGCGGCACCTTGACCGCAAGTTTGCGGCCGCAGGGCGCAGCGTTTTGTTCGTCGTCGATAATTGCCCAGCTCACGGCGACATTCAGAACCTGCAGGCAATCAGGCTGGTCTTTCTACCCCCGAACACGACGTCGCTATCGCAGCCGATGGACCAGGGCGTCATACACCATACCAGGAAAATATATCGCTACAATCTGTTGAAGCGAATGCTCCTTTGCTATGACAACGGAAAGGAGTATAACATTGACCTCCTCGGTGGTATTTGCCTCATTGTTCACGCATGGAGGCAGGTGGAGGCCACCGTTATTCGACGGTGTTTTGAGCACGCCGGTTTTGTGAAAGAAGAGGCAACCTCCGCTGAGTTTGCTGTCACCGCTGTCACTTGCCCGTTTGATGAAGAAGGGGAGACTCTCTGCGCTCGATATGAGGCTTTGCACGCGGACGAGGAGTGCACTCCAATCGGATTCTCCGAGTACGCAAATGTCGAGTGCACAGTGCAGACGTGTTACGCCGACATCGACAGCGAGATAGCTGCGAGATCGACCGATTCGGCCTCTAATGTGACAGCGATGACGAGCCCTCCCGAGCACCCCCTTTGGCGGATGTCATCGATGCCTTGAGTGTTGTGCGCAGCTTCGTCGAGTGCAACGGCGGCGAGGCTGAGATGCTGCGCCTCATTGACAGGCTGGAAAATATGACTTTCAGTGCTGGGAACTACCGAACGCGTCAGTCACGCATGGAGGAATTTTTCTCCAAGTAGGCTGACTTGCCACAATAAAGGTGTGACTTCCGTACATCACGTTTTCTGGCTGATTTCTTTGATTTCGCGTTGTTTCGGATAATTGGGAATCCCGCTTAATTGGGATATTTTTCTCGGTCCCGAGGCCTTCGAATTAACGAGGTTTTACTGTATCTTGTATCTTAAGATACTTGATACATTCCTTAATTTACTATCTGGAATACCGATACAGATACTCTTCTTGCGTGGTGTATCGTGATACAGATGCAAGGTACTCAAAGAGTATCTAAAATAGTATCTAAGATACATGTATCATCAATACTGCCCAGCACTGGTCACGATGCATCGCTTAAAGGGCCCCTGACACCAAAATCAAAACCTCGAGATGTTTGTGTTGTTTGATCGTCCTGTACAACGTCGACCTTTTTGACCGAATATTAGTGGCGAACGTTGCCTCTAAGGCATTTTAATTAATTAGTTAATTTATATTTTTATTCGTGTACCCTAAGGGCCCATGTGGGCATTACATAGGGGGGGCGTAGTTACAATACTGTTGGATTTCAGAAATCTAGAAAGCACCATGTCCACATACAAAGAAAACATGGTAATGCAATACAGTACTAAGTAAGGTAAGAAACAAGGCATGAAATAATGCAGGTAATATTGAAGCTATGCTCAACAAAAGAAAGCTACAAAATTCTACAATTCTACACTCCACATCTAGTTTAATTTGTTTACAAATGTGTCCTGATCGCGCACAGTTACAACATTTCTTGGTAGTTTATTCGAATGAGAAATGGCAAGAAAGAGTGGTGAATCACGAAGAAAGTTAGTGCGCATAAACATAGGTTGCATTTTGTATGCATGATCCTAGCATGAAAAAATGCGATGAGCTGGTTCAATCTCTGACTGTAAGAACGATGAATCACTGAAATGAAGCCTGTGGAAATGAGAAAGCAGTGAGATAAACCTTTGCTTTTCTAGTGCAGGTAATTTCAGTGAGTCTTTAATTCCTGTTATGCTATGGACCCATGAATATTTTCCCATGATAAAGCGGGCTGCTTTGTTTTGGATGGCCTCAAGTTTATTAATTAGGTATTGTTGGTTAGGATTCCAAATAAGGGCGGCATACTCCATTTTTGAGCGAACTCAAGCTTAGTGGCATGGTTAGCGGAGTGCAAATTATGTTTAATGAAGACTAGAGCTCTTGAAGCCTTACTGGTTATTGCCTCAACATGAGCATTCCATGAGAGGTTATGATTAAGATGGATGCCTAAGTATTTTATTGTACACACATTTTCATATTGTTAATCATGTAAGAATGCAGCTCGGGTTTGGTAGTTCTTGTAAATTGAATGTACTTCGTTTTTGAGACATTAATTTCCATCTGCCATTGGTAGCACCAGCAGTGGGCGATTTGGTTAATGTCCGATTGCAGCATGCTCACATCGATATGGTTAGTAATCTGTCTATAAAATGACAAGTGGTTATTACTATCGTTTAAAAATTAAGAATAAGATTGGCCCTTATGGAATGCCTGATTTTACCTTTATTAATGGAGGTAAAGTATTATTAACGAAAATAGACTGGTAGCGATCAGACAAAAGATTAGCAATCCAGTTGAAAATGTTTGGGTTAATGTTTAGTTTCATAATTAGATGGTTGTGGGGGACCTTGTAGAAGGCTTTGGCAAAGTCTGTAAATAGAGCATCGATGTCTATTTTATTGTGTATGGCTTCGTGAATATCGGTTATTAGTTCAGTTAGTTGAGTTTCGCACGAACAGCCACACTGGAAACCATGCTGACTTGGTAAGAAGAAGTTGTTAGTGGTTAGATATCTCATAACTGCCGTCGATATAATATGCTCTAAATGTTTACACGGTATGCTTGTTAGTAAGATTGGCCTAGAGTTAGGAAGCACGGAGGGGCTACCTGATTTAAAAATAGGAGTTTTCCAGGCATTGGTGCACTTCCGCTACCAATTGATTGCTGAAAAGACAGCTGCCGGAATGTGAGAAATAACAGGCTTTGTTATCTTTAAAATTTTTGTGCAGGTGCCGCCCGGGCCAGGTTACTTGGGAGCCTTTCAGTAGCAAAGCAGTGAAACAGCGCTGAATTTTTGGACACAGGAAGACAGACGACATCATCTGTCTTCCTGTGTGTTCATCCAAAAATTCAGCGCTGTTCTCCCTTCTTTGCACAATGAACCAACTTGCCCAAGCCTTAACCCTAGCAAGCTTTCAATAGCGTGTTCTATGCCCTGGTGTGAAATACAGTAAAGCTTGTTAACTCGGTTAATTTGAACTTACGCCCTGGTCCCAGAACCATCCTGTGTATTTCTATGGAAGAAAACTCCCGATAATTGAAACGCATCGGTATCCACAATGGTTAATTCAAACTGGGGGCCCCTGGTTTTCATCGCTCCTTGCAGAAGTCAGCACCCCAGTGATTACAGTATGTTACAAGACCAAAGTTACTAGAGATGCAAAACAATGAAACAGCAATATTTTGCAGCAGATGAGAATCCGGATGCTGTGCTGGAACTCTCGGGCAAGCTGCAGACAATGCTAATGTAGTCGCGACAGAAGAAACGCAGGCCAATTTCTAACATATCACTGACTTTTCACTGCTGGAGCTTCATGAACTTAATTTACAAAATGACCTGCCACAAATGTTAAGGAGCACCTGATTCGCAATAACGAGTCCAGAGGTGGCTTCTGTCAGTTCTGCCGCACAGTGTGGTGCAATGTCCATTCATTCTAGGGCCCGTCCGCTAATTCGAAATCCGATTAATTCGAACAGTTTTATTCGAGTTGGAATTAATGAGCTTTCACTGTAGTTAAATCGTCCATGACAGACTCGAGAGTGGTGAAGTTGAGGTTGTGGGGAATAGGATTTTCATCCGTGAATACAGAACCAAAAAATGCATTTAGTTCAGTTGCAACATGTGATGGTGAAAGAAGTATTCAGTCTTTGGAAATGGACACTTGGGATGACGAAGAAGGTTTGGGCTTAATAACCTTCCACTGTTTTTTAGTTTTTTCCTTTAGAAGCATTGTTACATCATTGTTAAAAAATTTGGTTTTAAAAGTAGCGTGAGTGCTCATTCTAGTTAACAGCACCTCGTGAGATCGCCACTATTAGGACGTAGATGAAGGTCCTCTGTGGCGTTCCACATGAAAAGTGAGTATTGTCGACATTGCAGAACATTCGTGGGGTGCACACAAAGCGACGACTGGTGAGGGCTACCGTTCTCTCTCTGTCGTTGTGGCTGCTTATGCCAAGAATGCTTTTCATTTTCCAGATGCCCTTAACAGACTTAACCCACACCAAAGCACCCACATTGTTTCATTCTTTACCGCACGCGCGATGCCTCGATTTGAACACTGCGCTGTCAGCATCACCACAGCTTGAGAGCACGTGATCTCAGGCGCTCCGCCACTGTGGGGCGCTAGTTTCTTACGATTTTGGCGGGCATTTTGAAGTGATGCTGAAATTAGTCACAATTAATGATGCCAGCATTAATTATACGGTACGTTAGAGCATTTACGATTCAATTTCAGCATTACCAGACACAAGGCTTCAAATTACAATAAAAAAGTTGCATACAAAGATTTCGCTGTCAGGGGTCCTTTAAGTTGTGTCGTGAAAGGCACGCCAAAGTAGGGCTGCTACACCGAGAACACAAAGGGCCTTCTCATTTCCATAACTGCCAACTCTCCTGATTGTACGATCGTGGCCATAAATCTCCCGATAAACTGCCTCAACCTCATTTTAGAACAAAAAGAAAGCTACAGTAGAACAAGAACCGGCGATTAAAACAACACAAACTTCTTTATTTGCATGACTCGCCAAAAAAAAAAAAAGAGAGAACGTCCACGTAGTTCGAAAGGCTCACTGGCCACTGCCGCTTTCTCTTGTCTTTCGGGTTCTCCTCCTTTCACGAGAAACACGCAAACATGGCCACACCCCAACGCTAACACTGGTGGGCACATCCCCCATTCAATGGCCCAGTAGCAGTAGAGATGGAGAGGCTGGAATGCTTCTCTAGTAGCAGGGTTTTAGTCAGGCCGCAGGCCCGCCTGGAATGTTCCGAGGCCACATCCATAGGGGCTGTATACCGTACTGTTTCGTTGACCGATCACAGGCGTTGCCTGGAACAATTTTTTCTTCATTCACCCCCCACTCGCAGCGAGTCTTCCTATTTCACAAGTCCCTAGGTTGGCAGCTATGCATTTATGTGCTGTGTAGAATTCTGCTGTTACATATTATTGGCCTTTACGACTATATTTGGGGACATGTTTTCTTGGCAGTGCTGGGGAATAGAAAACCAAAACACATGCCACACCAAAAAATAGTGCTTAATTTTATTGATACTTTTGTCATTCCCTTGCACCAATAAAGGCTATCTTATTACAGCGAAGCCGTATACTTCTCGTTGGTTGGAAAATTTCGTGGCATCAACAGAAAACGCCAGAAAGATGCAAATAAAATAAATAATAAAAATCTTCAGTCCGAGTGAGAATTGAACTAGAAGGATCCGTTGATGGGGTACATGTATTGATGTATACTGTGTATGTGCAGTGCAATGAAACGAAGACAAGAGAAGACACATAAACGACATAGACTGGCACTGACTTCCAACTGAATTTATTGAAAAGCATGAAGCCCGCTTTTATACATGCGCACATATTTATGAACTCAAACGCATCATGGGTGAGCATACAAAACCTGCATCTCTGTCACTTAGATACACACTTGGCGTACTTACACGCTTGATATCGGATTTCCTAGTGTGAGCTGCCTCTATTATTTCTCTTTCTGTTTTTGTTTTTGCAAGCTTGATAAAGGTCGTTTGATCAAAGTGCGGAGTGCATTTACACTTGTTGCAGTGATCTGCAAGATGTCCGCCTGAATTGTTTTTTACATTAAAAAAATGCTCACATGCTCCAATGTTGAAACACAGTCCCGTCTGCCCAATGTACTCTTTTCCACAGCTGAGTGGTATCTTGTATAGTACCATGCGAGTCGCACAATCGGTGTAACAATGCATGAGCTTCTTCGTCCAGGATTTCTTCATTTCTTTGGTGAGCATAGGACAAATGTGGGATGGAGTTGAGAGAGAGAGAGTCGGCAAACACACTTTATCTCACACACCACGGCAAACAAAATTAACACACTCAAAATTTACTACAACAAAAAGTAACACGTGCGTAAATGCTGAGCTAGTGCGCAATCACTAACATTACAAAGCATTCGAGCTATGCTTAGCTCCTCCTAACTCGAAAGTCTGGCCACTATGGCCTCCCAGTCTGTCGCTATCCCAATCAAACGTTCTTACTGTTTGTGGTTCTCACTGACTCTGGTGGATGCCCCAAAGTCGACGCGCTGTCCCATCGTCGAAGCTCCTGTCGACGTCTCAGAGTCGTCATTGATCAGCCGCCTCGCTGGTCACCTTCATCACCGATGCTTCGTTCTTCGTCGAGAACATCAGTCTTTCCCGGTTAGGCCTGACTCTCGGCCTCTCCTCAGTGCCACTGGATCAAATTGCCAATGTGGCTCTCCGGTGATTGTTGGTGGGTCGCCGTCGTCTTGTCGAGCGGGGGTAGTGCCGCAGATGCCCTGAGAACTGCCGTGATGAGGCTGCCGCAAGCCCGGGAAGCCTCGCTCGGTAGACACCAAGGTCGACGGCCACCCTCCCGTGCCTCCCGTGCCTCTCGTGCCACTGCCTCCAGAACTGGGACCTGCTGTTCTCATTGCGGGTGCGACGCTGGCTTGCACCACCTTGCTGTTCTCCAACTCCACTGAACAATGACTGCTTCTTGTCCTGGGGTCCCTCACCTCAGCTCGGGTCGCGTGGTACGTGCCTTTGCTCAGCCAATGGCGTGCGTGGACGTGGCGGGAGTGCACACCATCGGGCACCTTTCCATTCTCTGCACACCATCGACGCGTTCCGCCGTCCGGCACGCGCCCCGTGCCCCTTTACTCATGACATCCACCGATTACAAAGTGCTCAGATATATTTAATTATCATCATCACCAAAAGCATCAACAAAGTGAGCAGTGGCGTAGGTTTGCATGTTGCCTTACGGACATGTAGTGGGCCCTTTGCTGATTCATAAAAGGAAGAATAATGGTGTAGTGGGCACTTGGCAACTGTACTTGCAGTAGGCATTCTAGGATAGTTCAAAACGGCCAATGTTACGCACACAGACGTTCATGTCCTTGCGGCACGGTTGAGGCATCCACTGGGAACTGAAACCAAGCTAGCAAATGAGAAGCAATGCGCACGGGGCCCGCTTACGTTATCGCGTTCTACTCTTGAAGGCGAAGCTCAAGCGTCCTTTGACAAGTGAAGGCAAATGGCATATCTTTCTCTGCAATCAGGCATACAGCATAGAACTCTGTATTCGTTTCAATAAAGAAAACCATGAAACAAGCATAAAAACATCATGACGTATTATAAGGCACCTGTGAACAGTAGGAACACCCTTCCACTTGTTCCCGGTAAAGATTAGGTTACAGCTGCTTTGCACTTCACACAAGGACTTTGAATTCACACATGGACTTCTCCCCGTGTTTGTATCTCGCTTTCATATATAGAAGGGAGACTGTCTAGCAACTCATTCAGTTCATTTTAAGACTGCCGTGGGTAGACCGTGGAAATTGTGAAGGCACAGAAGAAGAGCGTGAATACAATACTCGACGAAAGGAACAAATTTCTCTTGCTGAAAATGGGTGCAGAACCAATCACTGTATACCACAGCGACCACAAAATGATTATCATTATCATTGCTCGAAAATGATAATAAAACGTACCCCTCCATCAGTATGTATATGCAATGTTTGATACAGCTTTGCTGCACAGTCACGTTCGCAGGGTGGGATGGTGGCCAATTTTTTATTATGAAGCTAAAACAGTTATAAGAAGTTGCATAAAATAAAATAATACTGAAAAATGTCACAGTTTTGCCGCAAGGGCGAAGCAATGAATGCGAGAGCAAGAAAAGTGGCCCGTGATGGACGCGCTGCTATGCTGCAGAAACATCTGCCCCCCGGCAGCAACTTCCGCGCGAGCAGACAGCGGAAGGGCAAGGTTCTCCCTGCGCAAATATTAGAAGAAGCGAGCGAGCTGGCCGACGACTTTTAAATGCACCCGTTGCGCTTCTCGCGCCATCTTGCTAGTAATGAAGAAACGCTTATAAGCGCCTGCCGTCTCTGAGTACTGCGGTAAAGGGTGTGTATATATTGCTTGCCATTAGCTACCTGAAGGATCTGCGTTTTGTGGCGCAGTGGTTAGCGCCATGCGCTGCGGAGCGAGAGGTCGCTGGTTCGATTCCGCGCTTTGGAAGCATTTTTCTGAATTATTTTCTTTGGAACCAGCCAAGGACTGTCCATATAATTGCTATCGCAATAAAAGCTCGTTACTTCGAGAAATCGAATAATTCGGACGTGTTGCCTGGCCTCGGCTAGCATATTGCCACTTGGAGTTTCGTGCCAGTAAACTGTGGCCCACAAGAGCAGTGAAAAAGACGAGGAGCCCATGGCAGCCGGAGAACGTTCTTTCATGTCTGACAGTTGCGTCTGCTTGTACTTTTGTTTCTGCTCCAGTGCGTGACAATATACATTGTTTAATGGCATCAAACTCTCATTAGTTCAGTCATATCTGGCCGCAACCCGGTTGATTCAGGCGATCAATAGGAGTGCGCCGAGTGTGAACTGCCACAAATGCGCAGCACAAAAGCCTGAAAATGGCATTCGCAGACAACTGAAACGAGGCGGCGCAGTCTGCGTCGCCATTGTTATGAGCGCTAACTGTACAGTAACGATGGTAACGACAGCAAAGCCAGAATGCTTCATGCCTCTTTGCACAACACTACATGAACCGCTGGCCTTCAGAAAAGCATAGTTGCCATCCACATTTGTATTGTTGGCGATGAAGGCTTCAGTGGCTGCATCAAACTTGTCTTGTTTTAGTTTTTACTCGGTGCAAGTGCATTGCGTGGGCGCTATCTATGATCTCATCAATAGCGACTAGGGTCATAGGTGCGGTATTGTGCACAGCAGCTGCAACAAGCAGCAGTTTTGTTTTAGCCGCCTGCCTTCAGAACTGGGTAGTCTCCAACCACGATTGTACATTAACGAGCCAGCTTTCTTTCGCAGCAGGTGCGGGGCTCACCAGTTTTCTTTCGACTCTGAGCATGGGCTGCGTGCGTGCCTTCAGAACTGTGGGGATGGTACGATCATGTCTTTAGCGACCACGGTCTTGTCCTCAGCGGATGTGGCACTCACTAGCTTCTTTTTGACTTGGTGCAATGCGCGCAATGTCAAGAAACTCAAACATGGTGAAAGCTGTTCAACATGAACAGCTTTAGCTGAGGTCTGCTTGCTAGCATAAAACTCGCTTGCGACCTAGTGATGGACAAATGATCACTTGCTGGCCATTTTGCCACCGAAAAAAAATGATCATGTGCACATAGTGGCGTAGGTGGTGGCAGTACATGATACAGAAGGGGTGCAGAGCGTGTTTCGGCTTACTCAAGATATGGGGTTCGTGAGCTGCGGTCACGTTGTGAATGAAACCACAAATGACGAAAATTACGGCTTTTATACCGCTCTTAGGCAAAATGAGTACAGTATTCATGCATTCATCAAGAATACGAAAGTGTATATATGTAATAGGCATTTGTTTGTTTTCTTGATACTTTCACTAATTCGTCATCCGGTTAATGCGGACATTTTTTCCGGTCCCATGAAATTTGAATTAAAAAGCTGTAGTTCTCTGCATGCCTGTGCTCCACAGTAAACACGGCCTGTGTGCAGCCACAAGCTCGGAATTTATTCCTCCAAGAAAAATATACTTGAAATGCACACTGAATGGCTCTCTCCCAGTGACATTTTCATGCATATGTTTATATAAACACAATAATGCTGTGAGTGAACTAGAATCAGCTGCAAGTTGCCAGGCTACTAGCAGAGCAGCATGAATGTGGGGAAGCCCAGCTTTTGCTCCACTGCCAGGTGTCTCCGAGCATACTAGGCATGTTTATTTGTTTTAAAGTGGAACATTTTGACATTTTTTTTGGTTGGAGGCTTTTGAAAATCTTACTGTTCATTTGTTGTGTGCTCTTTCTGGCCTAGAAGTTTCCTTGTTATTTCTTATGTGCATATATACCGTGGTGAGGTTAACTTTATCAGCTGTGGCCCAGCATGTGAAACAAGTCAGTTCAGCCTGTATCTCTTAAGTGATTCCTTCATACTTGAAAAGACAGCCACAAAAGAAAGGTGAAGAAAACACAGGACAGCGCTACTAACAACCGAAATTTTTTATTCAGAATGCACGATTACATAGCTCAATCCAAGTGATCCCCCGCCATGACGACTGATAACAGACTGCTACCTAAAGCAGCACGTCATCTACTGGCACATGCTGTTGTAGGAACTCCGTCTGTCTCATGTAAACTGATAGAGGGGTGGCTTATGCACATAGAACCTTCCCGGCTGATGTGAAAGGCCTCGATGATTTCCCTCTGAGTTTTCCTACAGTAGATACAGTAGAATAAAATGAGATGATCAGCACCGTGTGCACGTCTTCATCCCGTCCCGTCTTAAGCACTGTTTTATTCTTTTTGCCTTTCTTTTGCGGCTGTCTTTCTGTGCCTTCAGTCGTGCTTCCTTCCTCTCACTGAACTCTTCTCACCTCTCTGTCTCTCTTCAGGCTGAGCAAGCTGCGCGTCTCAAGGCTGAAAAGATTAGGATAGCTTTGGAGAAAATGAAGGAGGCCAGCGTGCAGAAGGTAGCCTTCCTCTCTTGTGCTGCTAGCATGTGTGTTGCGTGTGTGTGTTGCATGTGTGTGCAGGTGGACAACCACCTAGTGTAGCATCGGCCTTGATGCCACAAAATACAGTAGGATCTTGATATAGCGGAGTGCCATTGGATGTCCTTAGTGTGTCCAAGGATGACTAATTAAATATTGCAATCACCTCTGTGTGAAAAAAATGCAGCAAGATATTTTATTCAATGTTCATTACAGTCATACATTCAAAGATCGATAGAAATGTCTTGGTCACATCTATGTGCAAGTCATGCAGCATCCAAAATGTCTTCCTGCAGGGGGACATCTTGCGATGAATTCCGAAACCTACGTGTTTGTTAACAAGATTTGGTTTTCTCCAAGCTGCCTGTTCAGTCTGTTCAGGACGACGTGCTCAAAAAGCTTGCCGAGACAACACATTATGGCTGTGCGGTTGCTGCAGCTTTGTTGGTTTGGGTTGTGTGTTTCTACTCGGCAGGCACTTCTGTGGTCATTCATACTGGGCTGAATAGGTCCGGTTTTACTGCGGTTGATTTTTCGTCTTGTTTGTGACCTTATCCTGTCCTGGTGTATCTCTGGTAAGGCAACTTTGTGTAGCTCAGGCATTTAATTTTCCCAGCTCAGTATTTGCCATCCAGTTTTCGATTTATTTCCTCTGTAAATAATTCGTGCCACCTGGTGCTCCTCAGCAGTGGCCGTGTGCTCCCCTGCAAGCTGTTGCAGGTGCAGTTTCAATTGTGCTGGCAGAGTTGTGTTGCGAATGCTTGTGCTTCTCTCGTAAAATTGGCTATGTGTATTTCCAGCTTGCAGTTACATTTCTGCCTGTCTTCCTAGGAGGCATACCCGCCCATAAATGTTGAACACGGTGACAGTGAGGGCTCGCCTTTATTCCTCGCTTAAGATGACTTGTTGGTTAGCTGACGACAAGTCAAGTACACAAAACCCCTTTCCATCACAAATGGACGTGAAAACTCCTCTGGTTGCAGCCTTAAATAATGGACTTAAAGTTGCCCCAAAGCCGCAGCTCGTCACCTTCCTCCTTCCAAACTATAACTTAAAGGGGCCCTGCAACACTTTTTCAGCATGGTCGGAAAACGTTGTGAATCGGTAGAAGAGGCTCTTGAGAACACGCGAGCTAAACATTATAGTGCAGCACCCGGCCTACAATTTACAAATAATTCTCAAAGTCAGCTAGAAACCGTTGCATAAACCCAAAGACCACGGCTATTGGCTGATTTGAGCATCGTGAGCTGCATAGTTACCATGGCTGCCGCAGAATGCCCCCACATGCAAAGGGATGCATCCCCTTGTCATCGCCCTCCCTGCGTAGCTTTCAGCGCACTTGCTAGTATGAAATGAGGGAGAAAGCGCTTCAATTCCTGTAACATTGCTCCTACTTGACGGATTCTAAAAATGTTTGCAGCAGTCTATTCCTTAGGCAGTAAGCTCTTTTGATGAAGCCATTGGGCGATTTCATCGAAAAGTTTTGCAGGGCACCTTTAAGGAATAGCCCAGTCACTGTGGCTTGCTCGCATAACAACATCCTGTTTCTCTAGTTCATCCATTTGGTTTTCAACTGCTTCACGTAATCCAAAGGACGCAGGCTTGACCTTACGAAACGCTGGAGAGGCACTTTGTTTTATTACTATCCGCGCTTCGTAGTCTTCTATTGGGCGCGAGGCCCACCACTGGAGACACGGGCGCTGCAGTCGCTCTGATGTGCAGGGATGGATCACGGGGTGTCACGTTGCTCTGGCGAAGGGAAGCGGGCAGTTGAATGCATTGTTTTTAAGCGCGATTTCCCTTTTGAACTGCGTTGTTTTGCTTTCACTTTATGATCCCGTAGAGACTACACAGTCTGGAAAAGTGCAGTAAAAGTTATCGGCGGCATGGTACTCTTCTGCTCGGTGCCATAGTGCGCTACTAACGTGAAGGAGTCAGGCGTGAGCTTTCACATTTACCCCTACCCTGCTTTGAAAGAGCATGATGCTGCTGTTACCTGTCTTTCTTTTATTGTTATGGAGTTAAAATAGACACTGACTACGAATGTTGACATCAGAGCAAGACGTTTCAGCTCCCGCACGGGAGCCTTGTTCACAACGAAAATTTAAATGGACAAACAGTCCAGTTCTGTATGTTTTAAAATATGACATAGCAACATGTGTACACGTCTGGGAAGTTGCTGCCATTACGTTTAAACGTGTACGCCATTGTCTGGATTGTCAGAGTTCAAGGTAAAGCCATGAATTCCAGTTCTTTTCTCTCGCCATTATTTATCATATCCCAGTCTATTTCGTGGCCAGTTGGTTCTGCGTGCTCGACCAGCAAGTTCGATGAAACCTTCTGTCTTACCTCGTACATGTGCTGCTTGAACCTTTGGTGAAAGTTGCCTGTCTCGCTGACGTAACTTTCACCAGTCTGCCCCCCTCTGGTGTCCATTTTAATTGTCCTCATGTGTTTTCCAAACCACACGGGTTTCTGTCAGACTCTCGACTTCAGCGCATCATGTCCCTTCCTTATAGATTATGTCTGTAGAATGAGCCCATAGCCAGTGTCACGTGTTCTTCTCTACGTTGTTTTATGTTACAAGCGAAAAAGTGGCCAGCTTCAAACACTGATTCACCTTCTAACAGCAGCAGCTAAGTGTCATGCTGCTTATCAGTGAAGCTGTAAAGGCTGGACGCTGGTATTTTCATTGAAGCATAAAAGTGCTATTTAGACCATGGTAAGCCACACCTTGCAGCATGCTCATTCAAGTGTGCAAAGTACCGTATTTTCCGGTGTATAAGTCGCACCTTTGTATAAGACGCACCCCCTACTTTTTACGACTTTCGAAAGAAAAAATGATATATAAGACGCACCTTTGTATAAGACGCATCTATTTTTAACTCAGTCGACATGATAAAACACAATGACCCATGCAGAGTACATTGATTGCGAAATGCGTAGTCACGCACGGCACTGAATATCTGTAAGCAGCAGTTTTATTAAGGCGCAGAAAACCACTATTTATTCTACTGGATTTGAAGCCACATCCTCCGGCGCACTGTCAAAAGTTCTTCCGCCTCGGTTGGCAGCATCGCTGGGTTGCCGTCGTCAGCCTCTGAGTAACTTTTACGCAGCATTGTAAGCACCTTGAAGCACATCGTTGGCACTGCCTGTACTCTGGTGGCTACCATACCTTTAGGGCATTACCAGACTTGGCGAGAACACATAAACAACGAACGCGCCGCACGGTTATCACACGATCGTCGGATACCACCTACACACGCATACAAAACTTAAATGGCGACCGGAAGCCGGAAGCTGCGACTACTGTTGGACTGCAGCGACGTCTCACACGGAAACTGATGATGATGATAATGAAGTGGTACTTTCGCTTTTGTAACTGATATTGTGGGCGCTACAACGTTACAATGGACCGTTGTGGTGCTCTTTTTTATTTATTGCCTCAGTTCTGTGGGTTTAATTCTTCGTTTAAGAACAAACAATTCAAACAGTACAATGGGGCATGCGACAGTGGTGGCTTTTATTGCGGCCGTAATCTCCGTGGTCGCCGCGCTGCTTGAACAGCAAGTAGCTCACATCTAAGATCGCAGCCGCTTCATTGTTACAACAAAATTAGATATATTTTTACGAATGCTCTCGAGCTCTGTTTATCGTACTCATAAATTAAATATAAACAAATTGGTCTCGCAGAATCACGTGACTTTTTGCGTATATAAGACGCACCGTTGTATAAGACGCACCAGCGAAAATCTAGGAAAAAAGGTGCGTCTTATACACCGGAAAATACGGTAATACGGTCGGCTGGCGCACGGTGCATTTGCTATCACAATCGGGCCCAATCGGGACTGTATTTTTCGATCGCAATTGGTCCCTTTGTAGAAGCTGGAGAACTGAGTTAAGCATTGAAAATTTTCATCCCTATGTGGCTCGAGGGCGATCAAAAGAGCACCGTGTGACAACCATAGAAAATTTGTGCAATAAGGAGCAACACGTTGAGATCGTGCCGCAGAGAAACTTGTACTCATGTGAAATGTTGTCTAGCTACAACTCCGAATGAGGCACACTTGCGCGCATGACTCTCTTGCGTTTGCCTCCAGTCATATCAAAGGTTGTGGCTGCATGCTGCTCTAAGCATGCTTGGTTGCTTCTCACAAAACGGAGAATCCCCTTGTGTCATGATTCATAGAGATATGTGTGCTAAACAGGAATGTAAATTTGCGCATGCTTGTCATATCAACTGTGGCACGTTTTTAGGTGCTGACATACAGTGAATGAATTTGCACGGTTGCACGCATTTCTTGAAGCAAAATTATGTGTATCCGCCACAAGCACTTGATGCTTCAATTTGACACAAAATTGTTCGTAACATTTTACAAAAGCAGTGCAATTGACCCCGGTGGCTTCCATGTAGGTGGTCATAGCAGACGACGTCGGCAGTCGGGGCGTTGTCTAAGGTATTATGAGGAGCGTAACATTTTTTCGGAGCAGTTATTTAGTACTTTACTGATTTAGCCGAAGTGAAGTGCAACGAGAATAATAAAAAAGGAGACACGAAAGCGGCAGCGGGCTGTGCGGGACAGGGCTGGCGGAGCAATCCAACCTTGCACGTCACAGGGATACCTCCTCATGGTGTCGCCACAGTATGTCCTCGCGCCCATAGTGCCTAATTTTGATCAGAAGACATTGTGTCGGGAACCCAGCCTTAGTGCCCTTTGTGCCTGACCACGCTGCCTGCACACTACATATGGCTCTGAATGAAGGCACATGGCTGCACTCAATCCAGTCCTTCTGTGAATGTGTTCTGTGGGTGTTCCCATTCCAGGAAGCATGCGTGACGATGAATGCGCGTCAAAGGTACATAGGACAAATTTGAGGGTGCAGCCTGGCATGAAGCACTTTGAAAAGCTTGCCTTGCTATTGTGTCTCAGCATACTTCATCGAAATATAACATGGCCTGCAAAGTGGATAACTTGTTCCTCTATCAAGGTTTGATTTTATCGATACGAGGTATCTGAAAGAAAAATGCTCTTTTTTCCATCTTTGCATATTTCCCAGCTCTTTTTCTTCTTTGGCCTGCTACATGCGGCACTTGCAACTGCTCTATTGTTTCCACTAGGAAAGGCAAGAACGTAATCGCACTTCCTGGTTGGCACTGTGTGGTTCACATACTATATAACAAATTCTTGTTGTATGTCCACATGGGAGAGGTCAGTATGAGAAACTGCTATCCTGCTTTGCGCTGCCCCGCCATGCAAGGTTCTTTTGCAGTGACACACTACGGTACTGAGTGCAGGCTAACTGCTGTCTATAGTCGGGTACAACTTTAGAAAGCAGCGGCATTTTCCCCTCAAAGGTGGATGCACACGAGCCTCCACTTCAGGGGACGCCATGAGCTGGACGAACGGAGGATATGCCTGACATGGCCACCCTCGCTTCCAACTCGTCAGCTGTGTGCGTCTCTCTTCGTCAGAGTGAATTCGAATTGTGTGTGGTGGTTTGTCATGCCGGAAATATTATTGTGAGCTTATGATGCACAATTTGTGCCGCGTGTGTTTGTTCTGAGCGGCGAGCCGGCGAAGAGAGATTGCAGCAAACGTCGGTGACACTGTGTTGCGCTTCGTCTGAAAACAGGATCCCGCGGCGACATACCGCTGCAAACAAACATCGTGCGTGTTTGTTCCATGGTGTTTTGCTTTGCTCCTAAGTGAAGTTACGACGAGGAGTTTGCCAAAGTCTGGTATCTACTGTGAGCGGCGGGTGTGTTTGTGTACTGTGCCCCTGCGTTTCTCGTGGGACATGGCAAAGGAGCAAAACCATTATCAGGATAAATGAGAAAAGCGTGCATGGATGAAACCAACCTACGAGTTTCTCGACAGAAAAGATTTGCGAAAGCAAGCTCCAACGCAAAGATTCGTTGCTGCCAGCTCAGCGCAAACGATCGATCGGTGGCGGCAGTGTGATAAGATAGCCGAGGGTCAAGCAGCATCGTTTGAGTGTTGTGTAGCACCGTCGATTCATTGCTTTCCACTGATGCTAACAATCAGTGACTAACACGCGCTGCTTCAGTGAATGTCATTGGATTATTAACGGTCAGGAGCAGTGTTTGTTTCCTTAATGTTAGCCTCAGTGCTTATATAAAATTATGACTGATACACTGTTACAAGGGAGCTTGGCATGAATTGGCGCCGCTGTGTGGCTGCATGCGACAGCTGTCCTGCTGTGACACAATCGCACATAAGTTGTGCTGCCAGCGCTCGACTTGCTTTCCCACAACACAGCGCTGCTTTTCGATTGTCGTCATATGTCGCTACTAAAAAATTCCTATGACAGTGAAGGCAACAGAGCCAATATGTACATTAAAAAAAGTACGACAAAGTAGGCACAGCTGCCTGTGAACTGACTCCTAATAGTTCTACTCGTGTCTGCGTTAAATGTGTGTGCGTGTTTGTGTACATTTGTTATTTTACCCTTTTTTGTATTTTAGATCTCAGTTCTCGCGTTTGTGTGCACGTGTGTGAATATGAGAGTGCTTCCGTGCGTGTATATGTTTATTCCCATTTCTGTCCTTTTATTTTTGCGTTTGTTTTTGCAAAGCATGCTGCAGCCACATCTTTCTTTACAATTTCATTAACTCGTCTCATTCAAAGCACCAAGTCCTGTGGATAGCAGGGCTGGCCCCTTCGATGTCATTAAAGCCTCCATCTTGCTTTGTTTTTTCCTTTTATCCTGACCTTGCTTCTTGTGATGTTGTCACAACGTTATTAACCAACTTGCACTAAAGAAAGTGCTATCAGTTGGTACAACAGAAACATTGACAGATACAAAATGTTAAAAGCATCACGTGGCTTGCACAGTTACTTCGTCTCTTACCCCTGTTAATGTGTTTATGCATCAGTGCATACGGCAGCTTGCCAGAAGTGCACATGAAAGGTTGCCATATTGTGAAACAGCACCTTGCTATGTTGTTGCATTCAGTCTTAATAAACAGATGGTTTCGCTGCCCGTCACATGTGGTGGTACACATATATAACATTGTGCAGTGGGGTATCATTTCCTGTCTTGACGCTTTCATCATTACAAACGCAGTTTTTTAGTGAATGGAGTCCAGTAAAGCAGTGTTATAAGAGCTTTTGCAACTTTCACCATTTATTACTTCACCGATATCACTGTCTGAATCTGTCCGTGACTTTGCCTACGACTTGTAATGGACAAAGTGACTCACTAAAACACGTTCAACATTGCTGAGAATTTTCCCGGTATGTAAATATGACAAAAACAAGCTTGCAAAGTTAATCACATTAATAATTGTGCTTGCATACGCGTTACTTGCCCAAGTCAGATTAATAAATTAAAAATTGGCTATGACAACACTTCAATTTTCAGTGCAGACTGGTAACAGAATCAGAAAGTGTGCTCCGACTACTGGTATTTCACTATGGGGCGCGTCAGACTCGACGGTGGCTGCCTGAATGAGCATTTTGAGCTTGCCAACGATAATCAGGGTTAACAATAGTAGTATTTCAGTTCAGATATGCCAGCATTGAAATGTGTTTCTCAAATCGAGCACGATGTGTGCAGGACGTTGCTTATCCGAATTGAGCTTCTATGAAAGGAATACGCCATAAGTGGAACTGCTTATTTATTTGAGAGGTCATGGAATGGATGGTTGGCTGTTGCAAACCCACCAGCAAAAATTTGGTAGCCCTGATAAGGCTGTTTTTTCATTAATAAGAAGACGCTGTGCTTCGTCGAGTGGCTCAGTGCCAGACAGCTCGCAGTCGTCATCGCTTTCTTCAGTGTCATCTTCACCCATCTGGATGATGATGGGTTGAATGTGCTCACTCCCAGACGTGTCAAGTCTGAACTTTGCCTCCAAGTCCATCACGTGCTGAATGCTTTTCCTCCAGTCTTCCGCCGTTACCTGCTTGATTTTATCTCTCAAGATGGCGTCGACCGTGAACAGCTTGAAGTCTCTGCTGCCCGTAGTGACGCCATTTTTGACCTTGGCCCACACAAGCTCAATGGGATTAAATTCGCAGTGGTACGGCGGGAGCCTGAGTACAATGCAACCAGTCCTTACAGCTGTGTTGTCTACAATGTAGCTCAGAAAGCGTGACTTCACAGATGCCACCAGCTCAAGCAGCTGCTGCTTTAGCACCCTTTTACCGTAGGTGATGTTCTTGCTTGTGAGCCACTCCTCGATCTCTTCCATCGGCAATTTCTCTTCTCGCCGGCTATGGTAAGATGCATTGTCTAAAACAATGACGCTACCAGCTGGCAACTTCTGCAGAACGTCATTGAACCAGCCCTCAAAGCGATTGACGTCCATTTCCTCATGGTAGTCGCCTGTCTTTTGGCCTCTGAATACATCCAAGCAGCTGTCGACGAAGCCATCTTCGCTGCCGATGTGCATCACGATCAGGTGCTGACCTTTCCCAGAAGGTTGTCTTAGACCTGTCGTCAGGCCATTTGCTCAAGCGAACAGGCGTCCGTACTTCTGCACCACGGTGTCTGTCCACACGATCGACGGAGTGTGTCCCGCCATCACCCATGTCTCGTCCAAGTAGAAGATCTTTCAGCCTTCTGCCCGGTAATGCTCCACGTCACGGAGGTAGTGATTCCGCCAATCAGTGATGTCGTCCCAGTCGATAAGCAGTGAGTTGTGGCTTCTTTTTTCGTGCTTGAAGCCGATCTCGGCAAGCAGGCGACGCACAGTACACCGCCTTAGCGATGGGAGTTCCATATGCTCCGAGAACTCGGCAGTTATCTTCTCGACCGTCGGTATCTCGTTGCGGCGAAAGAAATCGTGCACACATGACCTCAACGCACACAACGTGAAGCTGTCAAACTTCGCGCTGTGTCTTCTCTTCTCCGCATTGCGTGGGCGCTTTCGCGAGGGCATCGTCAGTTTGCCACCTGAAAAATGCGAAGCTTTAACTTCCTCCCTCACCCTGAACACAGTCCTTTCGCCGACACCGAGCATGTCGGCGACAAACTTGCTCGTGTCTTCCACGCTGCGTTCAGGCTCCCTGTTGCGCCAGTACGCGTAGCAGTGGAAGATCATATTGCCTGAATCGCTGTTCAGGATGTGGCCGCTCTTGTTCTTGCCGAGGCTCCTTGGTGGTGTGGCCGTCGAGGCGACACAAGGCTCGTTCGGCAACAAAGGATCGCGTTCCGATGTCACCTCACTGGGCTCCATGGCGGAAAACTGGCACGGAATGCTGTGCACCAACGTGCGCGAACTCACGAGATTGCAGGTTCGCAACCAGGAAAAGAAAAAGAAAAAAAAAAGCCTGACACATTGAAAAAAAAATAAGCATGTGCAAACACACAAAAAGTACATACGAATCTTATGCTATTAAGCCAGCGACTGCTTTATAATTACACGCCCGGTGCCATCGATCTTGCTCCGTAGCAGACGACGCACAGCGTTGTAGAAGGCACAGAGTTATTTTTCTCTCGCGATCCGGCATGTGCTGTAGCATTTCCATCATTACAGTTTTACCAAAGCACTCATCACGATACACAAATCTTATTTATACCGACAAATACACGTGTTAGAAGTAGTCACAATTTTTTGAGCGGGACTATTTCTTTAAGTCGCGGAGCCAATTGGCTGCTGCGCTTCGGTCGTCTGGGCGGGGCCTCTCCTGTCTTCTAAAGGTGTACCCGACTATAGAAGCTTGTGCACATGTGGTTGGTGTGCCTCGACAAGTAAGCTGTCACTGCATGCACGTGCTTGCAGTTGTTCATCAAGGCATTCAGCGCGGACAACAGTGCCAAGAGTCTGCTGGTGGATGAGCGCATGAGCATTGTTCATGTGACGCGCCTGCTTGCTGACAAGAACCACGTCCCCATGGATCCCAAGTGGGCCATCCTCGAGAGCATCCCTCAGCTCTACATGGGTCAGTCGGCCACGGAGCCATTGTTCGAAGCATTTTATTCAACGAACGAGTGTTCCCTGATGACTGGTTTTATTGCATGCTCGAGGAACACATTTTTACACAAAATGCACGTGTTGACAAGATGACTATGAGTGGCACACAAAACGTGTGATCAAGTTCAATACGGTGGCTAAGAGGGCTTGTTGATACGTCCACGTAGTTGTTCCAAAACAGCGCGCAAACGGGACATGAAAGAACCACACTACACAGGCGCTGATTTCGAACAAAGATTTAATGTGCGAAGGCGAAATATAAAGGCAGAAAAATACAGAAAAGACACGTGATATACATGATAAAATGATGACTAGGGGTTACAGGATTTTGAAGGTGTTAATCTTGCAGATATGCGACTTCCTTGTCAAGTAACTGGATGGACGGTGAACTAACGCACAAAGGCCCCCGCTTGATAATGGTGAATGCTTCAATAATCTCGCGCGTGCGCTGGTCCGGATGCTTTGTGATGACGGTGGCTTGATGAAAATTTGGAATGCAATTACATGATCTGCACTGTAGCGCCAAGTTGCTGCCTTGCCTTACTTGACATTGTTTGCGTGCTCCCTGAGGCGATCATCAAGGCAGCGCCCAGTCTGCCCAACGTAGGAGCGGCCGCAGCTCGGAGGGATGTCATAGACGGCTCCCTTGACGCAAGTGGTAACGGGCATCTGGCGTTTTTTCTCGCATGCTTTTTTCGAAGGTTCTTCTTGCCTGACCTCCCTGCATAAGGCGTTGAGCTCTGCCTGCTGCCTTCGTTAATCTGTGAGATACTCCATGCACATATGGAATGACAGCCAGCTTTGAGTTGTCGATCTCAGTGGTCTTTTCTCTATTATTCTGCCTTTATATTTCGCGTTCGTGCAATAAAGCTTTGTTGGAAGTCAGCACCTGTGTAGTGTGGTTCTTTCATGTCCCGTTTGTGCACTGTTTTGGAATAACTATGTATAATCAAGGCACTTGTCTAAGGTTTATTAATATCAGTTAGTGACAAGTATGGGTGGCTTGTGCACGCTACCCATCCTTGTTGCTGCATGGCTTGGCCTCTGACTGCGTTTCATTTCATCGGAATATTTGCAATGTAAGCAAGTTCTCACTGCTTGTAGAACCTGTTTCTATTGAGGTGTGAGTGTCTTTTTTCACTTTGATGCAGAACGTGTCTATGAAGACCATGAGAATCTGGTTGAGAATCTTCTGCTCTGGACTCGTGACTCGTCTAACCGGATTCTATTTGTGGAACGGGAAGAGAAGTACGACCTCTTTGTGAGGCCGGAGGTAAGAAAACGTGTCTACATTTATCCAGGTATATCAGGTTGCTTCACTGATTACCGAAATCATGGTTGCCACCCTACTGCGTACTGGCTCTACAGACACTTGTCACGTCTCAAGTTTATGGTAGTGCTGCACAGTATGCTAGGAGTCATTTTACAGACCCAAATTCAGGCTTTTTTATTCCGCTCAAGCGGTCAAATTGCCATGTCCGAAATAGCTTTAATGCCTCCCTGTACACTTCTCAGGCATTTGAGCTCTGTTGTTAAAGGTTTTAGAGAAAAAGATTGGACATATGTGTCCCAATGACCACTGAAAGACAGTCATTTCAGAAAAAAAAATGTACTTTTATTTTCTTATGCGAACTTGCTGCTGCCTTACAAACCGCAAAGGACAGAGCCTACAAATACCTACTCTCTATCACACACACAAAAAAAAAAAAACTTGAGCTAAATATTCATAGTACATCCGCTTGCTAACATCACTCGAGCAGCAGATGTAGGTACTGGGCATGCTTGCAACAGTCTAATTTTTCTCCGTGGAGGAAGCTCAACTGCTTCACGGGAAGAGACTTTCCTTCGTGAAGCAGAATGAATACTGCAATCATTCAGAAGCCATGGTTGTGGCTATTTCGCACAACGAAACAACAGGGGATGGATTAAGGGCAGTGCAAACTTTCGACTGTTTATTCCAAATTTACTGCAGTGCTATATATATGCAAAGGCATGCGCGGAAAGCAAGGCATACATCGAACAGATAACGTTTTGTGCAATGCAATACATAGGTGTAGACATGCGCAAAAAGGCAGGCTCACAACGATCGGATGACGTCTTAATCGCAACCTGCGATGCAAGAATGTGCTCTCTGCCTGCGAAAGGAACAATGAAGTGTCACTAATGCAAAATGCACCTCGTGCTTTTATATGAAAAGCTTCCAACAGCTCTCGAGCCGTGGTGTCCCTGCTTCTCTCAAGAATCTGAATTTTGTGCAGATATGGCTCACACTTGTGGGAATTGCAGTGGGATGGCAAATGTGCCCCATCTTTACCTTTTAGTGACAGCTCGTGTTCCCGCGCACGCTCATTCACACACCTTCCCGTCTGGCCAACATATGTCTTGCCGCAGGACAGCGGGAATTCGTAAACAACACCGGTGGCACTGCAATCAGTTGCACACAATGTAAGACTGGCTACGCTTTCGGAAATATATCGCGGGGAGGTTGTCATCTTTGCATAGCACAAATTTTTGAGGAAACTGTATGGGTAAGAATGAATAAAATCACTATAATAGCACATTTAGGAACTCGTGAGTATGAAATAATATTTTCAAGCTCACTGCTCATGCTGAATTGGGTGGAGAGTGCGCCAAAATCTGATGAAAAAAGGATACAGTGCGTGCATGTGGGAGGTTCGTTTAACCCCTTAAGTGCTTTATTTTTTTGAAAATTTCCCAACCAAAAGTGCCTATTTTTTTTATTGCTGATTTTGAATCTGATTGTACTAAAAAGCAGCTTGTCGATGTTGAAAAAAATATTTGTACCACATACTTAGTCAAATCAAAACACGGAATAACACAAGAGGGCCTGTTGCAGCTCCTGCACCAAAATCGAATCTCCTTTCTCAATTTTTTCCCGTTTTCTCCTCGCTTCCGAGAGCAAACGACGCACACTTGAAGAAACTGCTGGATATATTCCATAAGGTCATCTGGCAATGACAAGTTGAAAGCCTTGCCTGGAATGGCCAAGAATGGAAAGCGAGGAGGCTTCACAGGAGGATTGCCTGCATCAAGCAGGATCCACTGGCGAGCACTCGCGATGTTCGCTTTCGAGCTGTTTTCATCATCACCGGAGGAGATGCTGAATTCACCGCCTTCGCTGTCTCCACTTCCGGACACGAGATAAACATCTGTATGCGAATGATCATCACTCGAAGAAGATGACGAAAATGATAAGCCTCTTTTTCGTGTTGACGAGCCAGTTATGCATGGGTGACCGCCACCGCAAGCCATCTTTTCATACAAAAACCGCGCTCTTTCCGCGGGAGAAAAATAAATTGCCAAGTAAATGCTGCCATCTGGTGGATTACCCGCAATCTAAGCTGTAGAAGAGCGCCTCTTGTCCTAAATGCTAGAGGGGAGTACCTATTCCGCTAGGACGAGCTCTGCTCGTCCAAAGCAGTTAAGGGGTTAAAACATAGGTATGTGCTGGCGCCTTGTGAATACCATAAAAACAACTACCAAAACCGCTGTCTAGAACATCCATGTTATGTCATCAGCATGAGCACATCGTAGCCGCGGCTGGCCGGCGGAGAGGCCTAGCGACAGACGAGACTGGAGGGTGTCCAGAGGGTTTATTGCATCGTGTTTTAAGGAGAGAGTTCATTGGCTGATACAGAGGGGCGTGACACGGGTTACATGACAGACATGGCCATGCCGGGTTAACTACAGAATTCAAAAGCAGACATCGGTGGAGACCCTGCGCCATTGATGGGTTACACAACACACTGGTGTGTTGACGTAGGGAGAGTATTTCGGCAGCGCGTTGAAAAAGTTACGTGGTACACAGAGCTGCTCCGCACGCGGCGGTCGCAGTTGCCTAGGCGACGAAGACGCGGCCGTGGCGGCACTCCAACCGTCGTTGGGTTCTGCGGCAGTACCATGATTCTTTTTGTTATTACAACGCATTCAGTGGGCATTGCGATAACACAGTAACTGCATGAGCTGCAGGACTGCATGAGCTGCACGTCACAGCGCAGAAATGCAGCATTCAAGGGTAAAATTTAGCACAGCTTCACTGACTTGGCGTCGCGAAGACTGATGAAACTGCGGAGCTGTGCCTTTTCATTGGCTTTGGGGTGCCTTTTTTACTAAGTACTATTTTAGCTGCCGATAACAGTGATGATAATGTGACGCCGCTAAAGGGTCCCTGAGCTCCTGCTTTGGCCACTCGCAAGCCAGGATCGGATTCCCTTCACTGCTGGGCGGCCGAACGTCTCCCCGATGAGCTTTGTCGTACAGTTGCCGCGACACGCCTCCCTCACTCGAAACTCGGGGTCGGCCCGTCGTCGTTGGGCCCATGCTCTAGCAAATTCACATCATATTTCCCACCGCACCGCTTCTTCTCCCGAAGACAGAACCTTGTTCGTACTCGCCATACTCGTCGCCGAACGTCGTAATGCTCTGCGCCGACAGTACACGCTTTTGTACTGCTTTGTTCACGTAGAATTTATTCTTGCAGCAACAACGAAATGAAGAATGTTAGGACTGCTAAATTAAGGTGTGCGGCCTAGAGGTAGGGGGCACTCTTGTAAGCTCAGTGCGAGCAGTCCGGCCGCATTAGAATTAACACCACAATTAAAGCACGATATGCAACACGAACTGGCGGTCGGACAAGCACGCACGCTAGCAATAAACAAAGATAATGAAGATGTGCGTCTATCCTAACCTCTCCTAACTCCATCGCACTGTATGTGTTAGTAGTCAGGGAACACCAAGCCCAGCTTTTTACTCTGCCGAAATAACATAACACTACCGCAGAAGGGGAGCGCATACTATTGATACGATGGCCGGAGCCACCGTGTCTACGCATCTCGCCGGTCTCGCTCGCCTGGCAACGGCCAGACCCCGCCACCTCCGCGAGCGCAGGCAGAGGGCAGTACAGCCGCACAGCAACGTGTACCACGTGACTTTTTCAATGCGCTGCGGAAATACTCTCCCGTTGACGTAACACCAGAGGTCACATGACCCAACAATCCACACTGTTGCACTAAAAGTGAAAGCAATTGGTTCAGTGGCATTGCTCTAAAAAATTAGAATGTCGCGAAGAAAAAAGTGACACATACGAGTCCCACTACCCCACAAAGGGTTAAAATTGTACAAATTAGATGATAACTTTGGATTGAGCGGCAAAGAGTTCCATAATGAAGTGGCTGTAAATGAAAGATTTGATGCCACATTTAGTGCGAGCTTGTGGTAATAATAAAATGCCTTCGGATGCAGAACATGCATGGTTAGTGTTTTTCACTAAGTCACGGTTGATAAGGTCAAAAGGTAGCAGAAGCTTTATTATCTTAAAAAACAAGCAGATATTATTCAATTGAAATACAGTAGGCTCTCATTAAATGGAACCTGAAGGGACCAGGAAAATGTGTTCCATTTTACGGAAGTTCCATTTACTGAGAGATGAACAGGGGTGCTGAATCCAAGTGTGAAACCAATTATAATAAAGGCAGTTGCGTTTAAGCACCAGTTCGCATATTTTCATCTATTGAGAGCCTACTGGCAAGACATAAAGGGTCATATTGCCTAATTAAAGAGGGAGCATTAAAAGGGGGAGTGCCAAAACTAACAATACAAATTGCTTGATGCATGGTGGCAACAACAATATTAAATCAAGCACTGACGCAAGGCACACACACTGCACGTAGTAGAAACCTATGCCACAGTTGTAGAGTGTGTAGTTCAATTCACTAAGGTACATGCATCTGTCCAGAAGTGAGGAGGCTGGTTCCCAACTGCTGGCCTTGAAAAAGACGCTGCCCCTTTTCAGTCTAAAATATGCCTCCACAGGAACCACATGTTTCAACTATTGGCGTCAGCAGGCCTCTGTCTTTCTTCGCAGCAGCACTGAAACTGCATTAGATTGACATTGTGACAGTGTAGAAACATGCTCCATTGTATTCTGTTACATTGAGAATTTCGTTCATATTGATATTGGTTCTGTTGACAGTAAGAAAATGAGAGAAAAAAAGAAATAGCACACGCAGCAGCTTTCATGTAGCCTTTTCCATCACTAGCACTTGTTGCTTTTCAGTGTCCCATAATGGTAGTAATACAGTGCAGTCCACTTATAACGATATCGAGAAAAACGAAAAATATGATCGTTATAACCGGTGATCGCTATATCTGGACTGCCGTTAAGAAAAAAAAACCCCCACCATGGAACGTGCCCTTGTAGCTCCGATCCCAAATTTACCACTTGCACTAAAGAATAGATGTTCTAAAAAGCAGGATGTCAAAAACAAAGCTTTATTTCAAGCTCCAACGAGAGTGTCAAGCTTTAGGCGCACCTAAATAGTCTGATATTTTCGCCTGCTTTCGCGGCAGCCGCAGCTTCACGACTGCGGCGTGCATGGATTCCAGCTGCTGCGCGAACATTTCCGGCAGTCCTTTAGAGTGCATGAAGTCAATCAACAAGTCGATCAACGACAGTGCACTTTTCGTGGACATGGAGGTCGGGGCCAAAGTGCCACTGCCAGCCTCATTGTCACTATCGCTACTGTCGTCTGCCGCGACAACACATCCCCGGCGATCATCTCGTCTGTGACTTCTTCGCAGGACGATGCAGCACAATCTGCCGTCAAAAACTCGTCCATCGACACAGCACCTGTGTCACAACCAGCGACGTGCGCCCAGAGCTCAGCCAGGTCGGCGGCTTCAGCTGTGTCGGTCGCGCTATCAGCAGGCGGGGAATTTTCATCCTTGCGCACAACGCCCGCCTTCTTGAAACAGTTGCTGATCGTGGACTGTTTCACCTCGTACCAAGCCCCATACACGAAGCGCATGGCCTTCAGAAGGCTCATCTTCAACTCTGTGTCGGCCGAATTGCCAGGAGTCAGTGACCAAGATCAGCCACTCCAGCATGCGCCGCTGATACAAGGCTTTAAAGCTAGCAATGATACCGGCATCCAACGGCTGCAGGCCTGCCGTCGTATTGGGAGGCAGAAACATCAGTTCGATAGATGTTAGCTTGGGGCTGACGGCGTGTGCGCTACAGTTGTCGAGTAGCAACACCACTTTTCTGTCTTGACCTTCTATTATCCCGTCCACCTCGAGCAGCCATTTCTCGAACAGTTGACGGGTCATCCACGCCTTCTTGTTGCTGCGATAGCGGACCGGGATATGCTGGTTTTTAAAGCATGTCGATTTCTTTGATCTCCCGATCACAAAGGGCTTGAGACGGTGGCTCCCGTCCATGTTGGCGCACAGCAACACCGTCACCCTCAGCTTGGAATGCTTCCCGCTGGGGCATGGGTCGCCTTTTAGTGCGTGCGTTTTTGATGGCATCATTTGACAAAAAAGAGTGGGCTCGTCGCAGTTGTACACGTCCTTGTCTGCATGGCACTCCAGGACACCGGGCAGCTTTTCCAGTAGTAACTCCTGTTTTGCCTAGGAATCCAACGACGCCGCTTCTCCTACCACGTTTTTATAAACATTGCCGTGTCGATCTTTAAAACGCTGTATCCAACCTCCTCCAGGCTCAAAATCCGGCCGTCCGAAAAGAAAGGCGAAATTTTTAGCCTTTGCAGCAAGTATTGGCCCATTGATGGGCACGTTACGGGCACGAGTGGTCAGAAACGAATTGTACAGCGCCTCTGCGATGTCGGCGTACAGAGGCTCCCTAACCCTTTTCCACTGGTCGGCGTGGCCGCTCGTTCTGGCCTTGGCAATCGCTGTGCTCCCAGTTTTCAAAATGGTAGATATTGTCGACTGGGCAAGCTCGTACTTCTTCACGAGGGCACTCACCTTGAAGCCGCGCTGAGAATCCTGCAATATTGGCAGCTTTGTGTCAAGTGACACAGCTTTATGCTTGAGCGGCGCCATCTTCAAGGATGTCCGCTGATTTTGTGAGGGGCTACTTGCTTCGGCTGCTTCGGCCGCCACTCGCATAGAGACTGAGTGAACTGAGGAAACTATTATTTAATCTCCAATGAAAGTTATGAAAACACGTAAGAACCCGACGTTTCGGTACCGGCTTGGTTCCTTCCTCAGGGGGGACTGCGGCGACCTTGCAGCGGCGTCTTGAAGGCACTCTCGCGGCAGTCAATGACCCCACGCATTACCGCATTACTGCCGTCGCCGAACACGCCGAGACGTTTGACCACAAAATGGACTTCAATGGAACAGCCATCCTTGAAAGTGAAGCCAAGTGGAGGAGGAGATTACTACTGGAGTCGTGACACATTCAGCGAACCACTCAAAACATCAACCGTTCCCTCGGAACCCTCCCCCCGGTGTATGCCCATGGGCTACGCTCCGCGGTAATGCGTGGGGTCATTGACCGCCACGAGAGTGCCTTCAAGACACTGCTGCAAAGTCGCCGCAGTCCCCCCTGAGGAAGGAACCACGCCGGTTCCAAAACGTCGGGTTCTTACGTGTTTTCGTAACTTTGGTTGGAGATTAAATAATAGTTTTCTCAGTTTACTTACCCAACCAGACAGACTTCTGTCTAATGTTTACCTTCAAGACTGAGTGAAGGACGGGACGGGCGGCACCGTCTTGCCAACTTGCTTTTCACCTTTTTTTTTTTTTTCTTTTCTTCTCCCTCTCCTTTCGGCGCCATTGTGGGCCATGCGTGAGTGGCGAGGCATGCCAACTCGAAGCTGCGAGCGCCATCTTGTGGCACGCTGCACATGCTCACAATGGCACTCAGCGTGTGGGCTGCGCGAGCGGGACACACAGTGCGGAAATGGCGGCAGATACGAACTCGCGTAGGTAAACGTTTCGCCCCGTCTCGGCATCGTTCGTTTCAGGGGAACTTGGAAACGCAAATGTAACGATTATTGTACACAGAAAATGCCGCCCAGATGGCAAATTTTGATCGTTATATCCGATATGCGGCCAATAACATATCATTATATATGGCTTTTTTTCCTCATAGACTTAATGCATAAAATGACACACTTAACTCGACCGATCGTTATAACCGATATATCGTTATATGTGGTATCGTTGTAAGTGGACTGCACTGTAGTACTTTGCCTCACTGCCATGCATGTCTGTACTACATCCGCAGAACTACCTGCTGGGTGGGAGTTCATCGGAACATGGCGCCCAGCTGGATGACGATGCCAAGTTGGCACTGATTGACGTACGTACCTTTCTCGTATGATACAATTTTGGTTGAGAAGGAGGGGATGGTCATCTCGAGTGTTGTTCTGCTGCATTGAAATGCTGGAAGAATCATACCTAGTGGGTCTGCTACCTAACCGTAATTCTCCATAAGTGTCAAGTGTTTCATTCCTTGTGAGGCTTGCACTTGCTACCTGTGTGGGATAACCGCACCCATTCTATCACAAGATGTTTAGTATAGTATTTGAAACAACTTCGAGACAAAGCTTGTATATTTCTTCACAAATGTCATTGAGGTCGCATGTTTGGTGCCACGGGAGCACGGGCACACAGAGACGAACCGATGCGTGTGCGCTGCTTGCTCAGACGAAAGGTACCCCTCCTCTTTATTGGGCCCGAACATGTATAGACACACACACACACAAGTTACAGGAGGTGCCACACAAAAGGGCTGAACAGTTGGCATTCTAGGTGTGAACGCAACACAATCCGGCACCTCCGAGTCAACAGAAATGTGCGTGTACACAAATGAGGCCCTCGGAGAGCCACATGCGTGCTTGTATGCGCCATTTTCCAATAACCGATTCTCTCTTGACCGTGGGCTTGTCGGTGGTCAGCTGTTTCTATACAGCAGTTTCTATCGAGGTGATTTGACGTTGCCACATTTCACTTTTGCTGCCTGGATTTGAACACGTGACCGTTGTTGTTGCCTGTGGCAACTAAAGTGTTGCACTGCTCAGCATGGGGAAAGGGGCATTGCGCAATGCAGAAGCAAGAAAGAAAACTGATAGGGCCAGGTCTCCCGAGTTCTTTTTGTTGTTAAATGTGATTCAAGGGGGTCCTGAACCGATACGGGTGTGGAAAGAGGCTTTCTTCCAAAAAACCCTCGCTTGTGTAGACACCATGCAATGGTGTGCACAATGTCGCATCTGCTTTTCTTTATTGAGCCAGTTCAGTGGCTTGGCTCCGAATATCTTTGTGGTGGATGACACTCCGTGTGGCTCCTTCGCACTGGTGGTTGTAAGAGCGGAAGGCCGTGTACATGATAGTTGCGCACGATGTGTCCATCGTGACATGCAAGTGCGTACGAGCGTGGGCTGCCAGCTCTCTGGACGACTGTTCCTGAGGGCACACTATAGCGGTTGTAGAATGTGCGTTGCTTAAGGGGAGATGCGGGTCGAAAAATGCGAGTTTTCTAAAAAATTATCGATTTTTTCTTTTCACCTGTTTTGTTAAGATTAGTACCTCTACTGTTCTGAAAAAAAAAAATCTATGTCGAGACTCAACTGGAAATGCTTTAAAATTGCGTCTAAAGAGCACAAGGTGGCTGTCAAAAGGCCGAAAGTGTGTCATCTTCGAGCACCTTGCCGCTGATAACGCGCCGCCGCTCGCCATTGTCGACCGCATGAGGCGAAGAGCCGAGCCTCACTCTTCAAATAACGACGGTTTCCCGCGCTGCTGCAGCACGAGAAATAATAAAGAGAAGCACGCTTTTGCCGCCTTTTTCGAGCGTCGCGACTGGCTTTAAATCACGTGGTACGGATCGGGAGCCGCCATTGGCCGCTGCGCGCCTGTGTGTGCTGTGAAGCCTACTTGCAGGATCCGTGTCTCGTCGAGCAGCGCAGCTGAACAACGCTTTTCTCGAGTGCTTATCCGTTATGGATGAAGAAAGCCGTAGGAAGCGCGGTCACCGGCCTGTGAAGTTTCATGCGGCACACAAATTTCGAGCGCGCCGGTGCAAATCAAAGCCGAACACTCAAACCACGAAAAGATCGTCTGCTGCCGCAAGGCGTAGTGGCAGTGACGCTGATGCGTCCGACGAGTTTGCCGGGGCATTCGAATATGTGAGTGCCTCCCAGAAAGAAATGTCTCAAAAACTAACAGGAGAAGCAAGGGCTCGTCGGCGTGCACTGAAGAAAAAATCTCTTGTCGAGGAGTCAGCTCGAAAGAGCTGTTGAAAGTTAGCGCACGTGTTGTGTCCTCCCTTCTCGTCCTTGCGTTATTTTGCGCTGCAAAATTTTTCCTAATTTTTCCAAACCTATGGTGCTGGCACATTTTAATGGCAGTGGCCACTACAAGGAGGATTGTTCTTTCTTGTGTACAAATTTCGTCGCATTCAATGACATCTTTGATAAATAAACATGCAATTTTGACTTTAAAACTCGTTTTTCTCAAAACACAAATTTTGCCATTTTTGTCAATGTGCCCCTCCTTTTTCGGGTACTTCTGGTGCTCAGACTGGTATTGCATGACATACCTGTATGACAAACATAAATGACAGGTGGTAACATGACAATCATGACATGCATTTCATGTACAGCATAATTTACATGCCATGCTCATGGTTCGCTCGCGGCCGGTTTGCTAGCTTGGTATACCCCAAAATTGGTATTTCGTGACGTGACTGTATGACAAACATAAATGACAGTTGGTAGTGTGAAAATTATGACATGCATTGCAGAAGAGTTGAGATCTGGGCCAGTTGGTTCATGACACTTGACGAAAGCCAGCAAAAGAATGGGACACGAGAAAGAGGCAGACGCAAACACGCTGGAACTAACTGTGACTTTATTGAAGAAAAGCATTCAACCAAGAAACCTCACAATGCATGTGCAGCATGTCTGCATCACCTACAACGTCACCCGGAGAAAGAGAGTACACAATCATCTTTCTTGCCATCATGGCACCACACTAAATTCCTTGTCAATGAGGCGAATTGACGGTGTGCTTATACATTTAGCTCCGCTTTTCCTAATGTAGTACGCCTCTGCAATTTCACGTTCTTCTTTGCCCTTTCCTCTTCCCAGACAAGTGACATTACTGAAAAGCGGGTGGCAACCGCATTCACGACAGTGACGTGCACGATTAGCCCCATCATTTGAACTAAAAAGAGCATAATGCTCACGCAATCTAGTAATAATACATCGGCCGGTTTGGCCGATGTATACCTTATCATAGGTCAACGGAATGATATACACCACACATGTGGCACATTTCGTGAAACAACGCTCGGGTTTCATGCAACCGCTCCATCAGATTTTTAGAGCTTCAATTAACCTTCCATGGTGATGACTATCTTTGTTGGTGTTTTATGCCTTGGAGTAAGAAAGCTCTTTTGCCGTTTGGGTCAGCACATTCAAAGATCGTTAAAAGAGGCATTATTTCAAACTGTTTTTAAATGTGCTGAAAAAAAGTTGCCCTCATGTTATGAAGACCAGCTTAGACAACCAGTTCGAGAGGGTGGAAGCTGCTGGTTACCCTAGGGATCTGCTGTATGCGGTGGCAGAATCTGTACTCCAAAAGATTAAGAGGCCACAAGATAGCACTGGTCTGCCAGCACAACACATTTGGGAGACACCGTTTGAAATCCTACCTTACGTACATAAAGTTTCACATAATATCAGAAAGGTTGCCGGGCGACAGGGCGTATGTATTGTTCTTTCAGCTCCCTGCAAACTTGCTAGCCTATGCTCACGTGCGGCTCGTGGAAAGACTAGCAATCCGGTATGCACTACGAAACACGAGCGTTGTTTCACGAAATGTGCCACACGTGTTGTGCATAACATTCCGTTGACCTGTGATTACGTATACACTCATACCTCATTATAACAAAGTCACATCTGCCACGAAAATAACTTCGTTATATCCGAAAATTCGTTATAAACGTTTATTTGTAACACTGTAGCTATGACAAGACTAGTCTTCATTTACTTCGTTATAACCGATGATTCGTTATATCAAGGTTTGAGTGTACATCGGCCAAACCGGCCGATGTATTGATACTAGATTGCGTGTGCATTCCGCTTCTTTGGTTTCAAATGATGGGGCTAATCTTGCACGTCACTGTTGCAGTTGCCACCCGCTTTTCAGTAATGTCACTTATCCGGGAAGAGGAAAGAGCAATGAAGAATGTGAAATTGCAGAGGCATACTACATTAGGAAAAGCGGAGCTAAATGTATAAGCACACCGTCAATTCGCCTCATTGACAAGGAATTTAGTGTGTTGCCATGATGGCAAGAAAGATGATTGTGTACTCTCTTTCTCCGGGATGACGTTGTAGGTGATGCAGACGTGCTGCACATGCATTGTGAGGCTTCTTGGTTGAATGCTTTTCTTCAATAAAGTCACAGTTGTTAGTTGCAGCGGTGTATGCGTCTGCCTCTTTCTCATGTCCCATCCTTTTGCTGTCTTTGATCAAGTATGACATGCATGTTGTGGAGGGCTTGATTTACATGCCACGCTCATGGTGCGCTCGCGTCCGTTTCCCTAGTTTGATATAAACAAAAACTGGTATTGCGTGATGGGACTGTATGACGAACATAAATGACAGGTCATGCGTTGTATATACCAGAATATACGCTTCATCAGATAAAATATTGTACATTCATGCATGCATGACAAACATGGGATATATCGTGAACTATATGTCATCACGTGAATGACTTCATTTTCCTCTAAGAGAAACAAGGCGATGTATCCAGCTCTGCTGGCTGCTTCGCATTACATCGATTCTCACAGTGCGTGGGATCTGCCGGATTTTTCAGGTAGCGGTGGACAGACCAGCCGTGCATTGGATCAGTGTGTGGTCGATGCCGCAATGAGAGGTACTGTTGTGGCAGTGCAAGCACAGTGCACGAATTGATCTCCAACAGCTCTTGGGGGGTGCTATCACCCCCTGTAAAGCCGTTTGCGCCTCATGCAGGGGTGAAACAGCTGCGCATATTGCGCATTTTTGATACGATTCGGTTTTCCTGCGCCAAGCTGCTCCAAAAGCATAAAAATCGCAAAAATTGTGCCGAACTCCTCCAAAACAGCCTCAAAAGCAAGGATTTTGATGCCCACGTCAGCTCCATTGGGGAAAAAATACTCAGTTGACAACATAATCTTAAGGAGTGCCAGGAATACCAAGAAAATACGACGTTTGCAGAACACTGAGGGGGGTCCGCTCTACGTACGGCTGGTGCAGAAGCCTAGCTCCGGTCCCAGCCGCAAATAGTCGTACCGTGTCAACGTCCCCTTCCCGTAGCGCGCGTCATCGCAGCTACGACGGGTTCGGGCGAATAAGGCAACAGGCTAGCACAACAAACAACACTTTATTGCTACGTTAGCAATAACGCGTAAATGTCGCGTAGAGGGATAGTCCGCTCTCGCAGAAAACAAAGGGTATGGCTTACACCTTCGGTCGATGATCGGCTCGCGGGTCTCGGGGCGGTGAGATGTTCCTTCGCAGGTCAGCAGGGCACGAGAGACTCCCTGCCTGTCGGCAGGTTTTGTTCACCTCCCGTGTCCCTCCCCACCGCGAGGGTTGATTCCCTCGCAGGGCGAGTTCCCTTTCCCGCGAGCCGGGATGCGAGGATTAGCGCGAGGAGTAGCGGGAAAGAAGGGGTTGTCCGGAAAGGGCGACTGTGCTCCTCTCCTAGTGGTTCCTTCGCTCCCGCTGTCAGTTCCCGATCGCGCCTGCCTTAAGGAAAGGAAATGGGCGCGCGTGCTCTCCCACATCCTCCTCCCCTTAAGAAAGCCCTCGGACGACAGAGACTGCACCATGAGGTAATATTTTGTTATTCCTCATCGAGAAAGGCTAGGACGGATCGGTCCAGGTCCGTGCCCTCCTGCGGTCGGCCCTCTGCCGTGGGTGTCGCCGGTGCCCCCACTGGCGTCGCCGCTGCCTCCGAAGTAGCCACCACCGGCCTCGTTGCGGTCTTCGCTGCCGTGCCACCTTGCGTCATGGCTTCCCCAGTCGTCGCCTCCGCCGTCACTGCTGCGGTAGGTCTGGCCTGCTCCTGCAGCCCCGTGGTCCGGACCGCGTCTCCTTGGGCCCCGCCTCTCTGGTCGTTGGTGGTGATTGAGAGGAGCGAGTCAGCGAAGCGTTTCATTCCAGGCGGCCTCTCCAGCATGGTTCGGGCTCCTCCGGTCTGGCGGGGCTCGGGGTTTTCGGCGTGCTGCGCCGTGGCCTTGAGGGAGCATAGGCCATCGGGGTGTCCACACAACCCTGGCACGTCCTGGTGGCTGCGGCCCCCAGGCAGCTGGCTCTCCCAGTTGGGTTGGCATTGGTCTTCGGGCCTCTTGTGTGGAGGCCGGGCGGTGAGGCGATGGGGTAGCGTGGAAGTGGCAGTGGGATGTACCAGTTGACCTCCAGTCAGGCGTCCATGGCGATGTTTGCCGGTGGTGGTGGGGCTGCGACAACGACTGAATGTGAGTGTGGGCTCGCCGTGAGGAGGCGGTCTCCTCTCCGAGCCGTCCCGGCGGCACCTATTTCCCTTTTGCTTATCCAACATGCAGAGTTGTCTCCGCCTGTTTCGCAAGAAGTACCGCGGCTCAGGGCTCTTCACTCGGTTTCGAGCGTTCTCAGCCGCCGGCTGCGGCTCGGAGGGGGACTGATAGTCGTCCCCATGCTCCTCCCGTGACACGTAACGTTTCAAGTCGCATACGTGCACTGGTCCGCCGCTCGGTTTGCCTTTCATGTTCGCGAGCCGATAAACAAGCGAGGAAACCTTCTCTCGCACTCGGTACGGCCCGGACCATTTCGGTGCCAGCGAGGCTGCAAACTGTTTGCTAGCGTCGCTAAGAACATGATGGCAGTCGCAGCACCAGATCGCCCACTTCGTAGTGTACGTTCCGATGCGAGCGGTCGTACTGCGCCTTCTGTTGTGCCCTAGCAGTGCCGAGATTACTGCGTGCTTTACGTAAAACTTCCGCTAGCTTCTCGCGCAACTGCGCTGCGTATTCAGCTCGTGCTGATGACGCCACTGGCACTCCACTGCGATCCGCGAGTACAGTCTCCATCGGATTCGGCAGTTCTCTTCCCAGGTTTAGAAAAGAAGGCGCATACCCAGTCGAGCGGTTCACAGTCGATCGCAACGCAAACCCGATCTCTGGAAGGTAGGTATCCCAGTCCTTGTGCCTTTCAGAGAACGCGACAAGCATGTGCTTGATGTTGCGATTAACTCGTTCCGTGGGGTTCGACTGAGCATGGTAGGTGGTTGTTTTCTTGTGCTTAATGCCAAGCGCGGCGCACGTGTCAACAAACACCTTCGCAGTAAAATAAGACGCGTTGTCTGTTATCAACTGCTCAGGGAAACCAAACCTGGTGAAAACCTCCATCAACTTATCCAAGATCACACGAGCCGTCAGCTTTCTAAGGGGGAAAAGTTCTACCCACTTAGTGAAGTGATCCGTGATCACCAGCAAGAATTTGTTTCTGCTAGGAGTTGTGGGGTACGGTCCCATTACGTCACATGCCGCGATTTGCCAGGGAGTCTGGCTGTTGATCGGCTGCATGAGGCCGGGCGGTCGTCCGCCTCAGGGCTTGACGCTTTGGCACACGTGGCATGAACGGGCGTAACGAATCACATCCCGCTTCATGCCTGGCCAGGTAGCGAGGCGACACAACTTAGCATAAGTCTTAGGGCCGCTCGCATGCCCAGCAATGCACGAGTCATGAAAGTAGCGAAGCAGTGCTCCTCTCAACTTGCGCGGTATCACGACCTTGAATGACTCACTTGTGTCATCGTCGGATGGGATGTACCTTAGCAAGACACCATCAGAATCCAGCAGATAAGAATCCAGCGCGCTCACAGCATTACCAGCTGTTGCCGAGCGCTCCGCACCGACAGCAATACCAGCTGCCCCCCTGTGCGCGGTGGCCTCGCCACCCGGCTCCCGGAGCCCGTCGAACACCTTTCGACAAAACGGATCTTTCTGCTGAGCTTCTAACAGCTCCCTTCTGCTGAAAACAATCCCCGCGCTAACAACAGCCTCTACGTGGTTCACGCTCGTGCCTTGAACTGACGTTTGTTCTACTGTTTCCGTTAGCGCTACTTCGAGTGTCTCGCTCACAGTCCGTTCCGGGTCAGTCTCGTGACGGACTGGAGCACGCGATAGTGCGTCGGCCGCGGCATTGTTCTTGCCCTTGCGGTAGCGTACGGTGAAGTCGTAACGCTGCAGAAGCAATGCCCAACGAGCCAGGCGGCCGCTTGGTTCGTTCAAGCGCCTCAACCACGTGAGCGCCATGTGGTCCGTCTCAATAACAAACGCCACTCCGTCGATGTAATAGTCAAACTTACGGAGAGCGAAAACTATCGCGAGACACTCTTTCTCTGTTACCGAGTAGTTCCTCTCCGCCGGCGTTAACGAACGGCTCGCGAACGCAATCGGTCGGAGGGCACCTCCATGCTCCTGAAGCAAAATTGCTCCTAACCCCAGGTCGCTTGCGTCTGTTTGAATCACAAACTCCCTGTTCAAATCGGGTAGCTGCAGTTCAGCCGTGTTAGCCAGCAACTTAGTGAGGCGACGCAGTGCGGCCTCCTGCTCTTGACCCCAAGCCCAACGCTCGCCTTTCCTCAAGAGCTTTGTCAAAGGCGCCTGCACTGCCGCACAGTCTGGAATGAATTGGCGATAGAAGTTCGCCATCCCCAGAAAGCGCCTCAGCTCGCCGATGTCTTTCGGCGACGGATAGCTGACTATCGCTTCAAGCTTACCCTTATTCGGCAAAATGCGACCCTCGTCAAGCGTGAATCCCAACAATGTTATTCGGGTCGCCTGCTATCTGAGCTTTGTTCGGGTTCAGAGTGATGCCCGCAGAGCTCAGCCTTTCTAGAACGTCTCTTAAGTGGCGCAAGTGCTCATCGAACGTTTTCGAGTAAACCACTATGTCGTCTAGATATGCGAGGGCGTGCTGCCACTTTGCATCTCCCAGAACTTGGTCCATTAGCCTCTGATAAGTAGCGGGAGCCCCCACCAAGCCAAAAGACATTCTCTTAATTGAAAAAGTCCCCTGTGGCATGTGAAAGCTGACTTCTCTCTGTCCCGCTCGTCCATTTCGACCTGAAAATATCCACGACTAGCATCGAGCGTCGTAAAGTACTTCGCCCCGCCTAGGTTGGATACTAACGATGAAATGGATGGAAGAGGGTATGCGTCCTTCTTCGTAACCTCATTCAGCCTGCGGTAGTCTACACAAAGGCGATATGTATCATCCTTCTTTGGAACTAGAACCACCGGGAAACCCCATGGGCTGTTTGACCTTTCGACCACGCCTGTGTCGATGAGTTTGTCCAAGGCGGCGTCAAGTGCTTTCCGCTTAGCCAAGCTAATCGGTCGGGGATTGCATTTCCAAGGTCGTGCGTCACCCGTGTCGATTGTGTGCTTGACCAGCGTAGTGCGGCCCGGGCGGTCAGTGAAAATCGCGTCGTACTCGTACAACAGCGACGACAGCTGCACCTTTTCCCTTTCTGGCATGCTGTGTGCTTCTGCCAAAAGCGGGTGCACTGACCTTCCCTGTACTGCGGCACATTGCTCTGGCGGGGTTACTAGCTTACTCCGCGCGCTTTCCTCCTCTCTCACTCGCGCTGCTCCCTGCGATTGGCATGCAGTTGTCAATGCGGGTGCTTTCGAGAAAAGCTTTGGCGCGTCACCGTCGCGCTCTCGGTAACCTCCTCTTGTAATGTCAATGACAATCCCTGACTTGGCGAGAAAGTCTCGACCCAGGATTAGAGGCATTGACAACCTGGGAAGATGGACAAAGCGTTGTCGCCTCACGCGTCTTTCCCAGCGGATCACAAGTCTAGCCGCACCGCTCGATTGCGCTGTGCCCGAAGCAAGGCGGAAGGTGGTGTTGCTTTGTCTCAAGCGGATATTGTTCTCGCAGAGATGGTGCAACACCTCGTCCCCAAATAATGAAGCGCTTGCCCCAGTATCCAAAAGTGCTACAAACTTCTTTCGAGCTATCGTTAACTCGATTAACGGTGCGGGCGAGTCTACGGCATTACCTGCGCGGCAGACTGTAGGTGCTAGTGATCCGAGCGCATCGGTAGGACTATTGATCGCCGCGCGGTGCCCGACGTGGTTCACCGGCGGCGTCGACCGTTTCCCGAACCGCGTGTTCGCTCCTGATCCGGCGTGCGGCCGCATTCGCGGGCGATGTGCCCCGGTGCGCCGCACCGGTAGCAAGGACCGCGGAAACCACGCCGGCCCGGGCGCTCGTCGCCACGATCCGGCGGGCCTCGCTCCGCGTTGCGCCGCTCGTCTGGGCTCGTCTCGACCACGTGCTCCTGCCGCGGAACGTCACGTGCAGGCTCAGCACGGGCCGTACGAAGCGCGTAAGCGTAGGGGTCCAAAGCGCGGTCTGACAGTTCCCAACCGCGCGGTACGTGCTCATCAGCGAACGATGCTGACGCGTTACCCCTAAACGCCTCTGAACTGACCGCGCCACCGTTCCACGCGCAGCGAGGCTCGAGTGACTGCGCTGCGGGTGGAGGCGGGCGGTACGCTCGCGCCGCGAGGATGTCCCCTTGTATGCGCTTCGCTTCGGCGGCGAGCTCTTCTAGGTCTGCGAACTTGCATCCCCTGAAGTGAGCCGCAAAAGTCGGGTGCGCTTGCCGTGTAACGCGCTCGACTTTCTCCGCGTTGGTGGCGAGAGGGTTAGCGAGGCGATACAGTTCGTCCATCGCCCGTACGTACTCCAGCAAGGATTCGTCCGGATGCTGGGTGCGTAGCTCCAACTCCCTCCTCAAACGCCACTCGTAATTCGCCGGAAGGAATTCGTCGCGGAAGCTCTCGCGGAACTCTTCTACCGTGCGGGCGCGCTGTCCGGTCAGTCGGAACCATCGGGCCGCTTGCTCTGTCAGCGACACCGGGACCACACGCGCGAGAAGTTCGGCGTCGGGAAGCCCCATTGCTTGCTGACAGTAGAGCAATCGGTCGAGATACTCATTCGCACTCCTGCAGTCGTGGTAGCCACTGTAGGTAGGCATGTCTACCTTGACACGTGGTCCCGCACTTTGCGAAGGAGGCTGCGCTGTGTTTTGCAACGCGCTGGCTAAGCTCTGCATAACTGACAGCGCATTCTGCAAGAGTACCTCGCTCGAGGGCACACTATTGCCCGAAGACGCGACCACATCTGCGGCTTGTGCCGAAGCAACATGTGGTGGCATCTCGCTGTTCGCGTCGCGAGGTGACGGGGTGCCCGGCGTGGCGCTCTCCGTCGTAGGCCTAATCTCTCCTAACGCGGTCGCTGCAACACCTTGGTTGTCCCGCGTGAAACAACCAAAATTTACGCTGTCGGAAAGTCCGAACAATGCCCCCGCGTTAGCCATAAGATCGACATTCTGCGACGCGACATCAGACAACATGAACAAATCCTGGAATTCAGACATGCCCGTTGTCCTATGTTGACGGAGCGTCGGTAGTCGCTCGCGTCCAGAAAACTAGCCGCGTTGCCAAATTCGTTAACGTTGGGCGCCAGATGCGGGGGTCCGCTCTATGTACGGCTGGTGCAGAAGCCTAGCTCCGGTCCCAGCCGCAAATAGTCGTACCGTGTCAACGTCCCCTTCCCGTAGCGCGCGTCATCGCAGCTACGACGGGTTCGGGCGAATAAGGCAACAGGCTAGCACAACAAACAACACTTTATTGCTACGTTAGCAATAACGCGTAAATGTCGCGTAGAGGGGTAGTCCGCTCTCGTAGAAAAACAAAGGGTATGGCTTACACCTTCGGTCGATGATCGGCTCGCGGGTCTCGGAGCGGTGAGATGTTCCCTCGTAGGTCAGCAGGGCACGAGAGACTCCCTGCCTGTCTGCTCGGTTGTTTTGTTCACCTCCCGTGTCCCTCCCCACCGTGAGGGTTGATTCCCTCGCAGGGTGAGTTCCCTTTCCCGCGAGCCGGGATGCGAGGATTAGCGCGAGGAGTAGCGGGAAAGAAGGGGTTGTCCGGAAAGGGCGACTGTGCTCCTCTCCTAGTGGTTCCTTCGCTCCCGCTGTCAGTCCCGATCGCGCCTGCCTTAAGGAAAGAAAATGGGCGCGCGTGCTCTCCCACAACACACAGACACACCCAAGTGTGTTTATTCTATGCACCTTTCTAACGAAGGCTCCCTTGATGCTGCCATAATTTCCTCTGGACTGTTGTAAATATGCGTGACCCCGCAAAAATGTGCTGCCGTGCCCTGAGCGTGCGGCTTCTACTCTCTAGGCTGTGATATTCTGGTGTGACTGTCGCTTCGTGAAAACTATCGAGTGGCAGCGTAGCGAGGTTGAATCCCATTAGGAATTAATTTACATACTGCATTTTATATTTAACGAAGGCATCACACGCCGCATCTGCACATCAGGTGTCTGCGGGTAGCGAGATACCAACGTGGTAGCAGCACTAAAGGCACGCTTACAACGAGCGTGGATCCGGAAAGTGGAGAGGTAGATCCGGAAAGCGGGCACGGATTGTCTGCAAAAGCAGAAAACCCGCGGCCGCTTGTCCGGATCGCTCCAGGATTGATTTTCTCCGCTTAGAAAAGTTAACTGCTTTGGCTGCAGCCAATCGGGGCCCGAGACACGTGTGCGCAATATTGGGCACGAGGCCCACCACTGGAGATGCGGGCGCTGCAATCGCTGTGACGTGCAGGGTTGAACTTTGAACTTTATGTATTTCAACATTCGGGATGCTGAGGGCCGTGGTCAAAAAGCCTCTAATGGGCTTGACTGGGACCACGACCCCTTACAAATGGGCAGCATAGGCAACACTTTTATTGCAGTGACAATGTACAAAAATTTGAGTAAGCATAAAGCATAAAGCATAATAAGCATAAGCATAATAAAGCATAAGCATAATAAAGCATAAAGATTGAAAAGTAATAAACTCAAAGAAATGACCGTAATTATTTCCTTACACATACGATATCAATAAGAGAGTGTAACGATGCAAGAAAAGAAGATCGCAAGATTAGCACCAAAGTAAAAAATATGGGGCATGTGCCCATACGCTTACTACACTTACAATCAGAACAGTCACTCAAATGGAAGACGATATGGCATTCAAGTGAAACGGCAAGAGGAAGCGCAGCATTTCTTTGCCGTAGTTAGTGCGCGTGCGTGGGATAAACCATGTGTGATTGAAACGCGTGTTATAAAGAACTTTGCGGTGGTTTAGGTTGGCAATGGTTCCTAAAAGGTTGTCGCCTTTTAATCCTGCCTGGTAGCGTTTCACAAGCATTGCGCGGTAGTATTCAGGTAGAGGTAGCAGCTTCATGTCGTGAAATATGGGAGTGGTGTGACTGCGATATGGAGCATTTGCAACGGCACGAACAGCCCTTTTCTGTATGACGTGCAGTTTGCGGATATTTGTTAGAGTTGTCGTACCCCAAACCAGATGACAGTAGTTGACGTGAGATAAAAACAGGGATTTATAGATGAGAAGTTTAACTGCCTTAGGTAGCGAGAAACGCACCCGGGATAATATGCCCGAAATCCTTGATATAGTGCCACATAGTTTTTCAGTGTGTGCGTTCCAAGACATGTGTTGATCGAAAATTATTCCCAGACACTTAATACGCTGTACTATCTCAAGTTCTGAACTGCCAAGTTTTAATGGGACATGACAAGGGGTTTGTTTATTTTTCGGCCTGAAATATACAGCTTTGTTTTTGATGTGTTAAGTTTTAAACAGTTAACGCATGTCCACGTGGCCAACTTCGCCAGTACCTCATTTGCGTCATTAATTAAGTTTGTATAATTTTCAGCAGCAAGAAGCAAGGTTGTATCATCAGCGTATATAATACATTTTACAGACGTGTCAATTTTTACAATATCATTTATGTATATACAAAAAAGCAGAGGCCCTAATATGCTACCTTGTGGTACACCCGCTGAAATTTTTAGTAAATTGGAGGTACAATTGCCGACGACTACTTCCTGCTGCCGATACATTAGGTATGATTCAATGAGTTGTAAGAAAACACCTCGAAATCCATAGTGTGCACATTTCTTTAGCAGCGTAATGTGATTTATTGTGTCGAACGCCTTTGAATAGTCTACGAAGATGCCTAAAGTGTGTAGTTCGCGTTCAAAAGCATTTAGTATAAATTCTTTCTGTTCTAAAAGAGCATGTTCAGTCGTACGGCCTTTGATAAAACCAAACTGCGAAGGAGTGATGATGTGGTGCTTATCTAGGAAAGAAACCATACGCTTTTGAATTAGTTTTTCCAGACCTTTTGAAATTACTGGAAGTATAGATATTGGTCGGTAATTGTTTAGTGCATTTTTATCTCCTCCTTTGTACAGCACAACCACTTTTGCAACTTGCAACTTTTGTGGGAAAATTCCGGTGGAAAAAGCAAGATTAAAGATATGCTCTAATAATTCAGCAATGATATCTAATACGTGTTTGATGGGCTTAATCTGTATGTCATATGCGTCACAACACGTGCTGTTTTTCACAGACGAAAAAGCATGTGAAAGTTCACCAGCTGTTGTTGGCGCCAAAAACGCGCTCTCAGAGATACTGTCAGACAAATATGTGGTACAAGCTGAATTGTACTGTTCCTTTGCTAGAGATACAAAATAGTCATTGAATAAGTTTGCTAAATCATCCTTACAAATAACGTCACCGTCTATCACAAGCTCAGTAGGCCTGAAGTCATCACCGTTACGGCCAAGAAATTTGTTTAGTCTAGACCAAGCTAAGTCTTGTTTATTCATTACATCTTTGTTGAAGATGCTGTTTAAGTACGTTCTCTTTTGTAACGCAACAGGCTGTTTACTTTATTTCGCTGGGCTTTGAAACGTTTAAGCGTTTCTTCGTTCTTGTTTTTCAGGAAGTTTTCGAACAATTTATTTTTACGTTTTATTTCATTAAGACAACTTTTAGTCAGCCACGGTTTTTTGGCTTTGCGCGTATGCTTGAGCTGTTTGTACGGAAAGCATTTCTTGTACACCCTTATCAGTTTGTCATGGAAAATATCATAGGCGGCTTCAGGTTCTTGCTCGCAATACACGCCTGACCAATCGGTTAACGATATCTCCTTGCGAAATGCAGCCAGTGTATATTCATTAATATCTTGAATAACTATCGGTTCTCTGAGTTGGGCTGGCGCACAATTTACGGTTTCGTTTATCAGCATAAAAATAGGAAGGTGGTCACTGATGGGTGCGCTTAGTACGCCGGACAAACATTTCGAAGCTTCTATGTTAGTAATGAACACATCTATTAATGTCGCAGTGTTTTTGTCAATGCGGGTTGGGATGGTGATAACATTAGAAAACCCATTGGATTCAATAACTTGACAAAGTTCTAACTGACTTTCTGATGGCTTTGCAACGTCGATATTGAGATCACCTGCAAGAACTAGTGTACTACCAGTGTCTCCAACCCATCGCAAGTATGTATCTAAGAATACTAAGAAGTTCGACTTGTTACCACTAGGAGGGCGGTATAACACACCATAAACAAAACCGTCACTTTGTACAGTCAATATTTCATAATCATTAGTGACATGCGAAAACTCGTGAACCAGCCTACATTTTACTGAATTTTTAGCCATCATCAAAACACCACCTCCTATTTTTGTTGGGCGATTCAAAAAGAAGGTTTCATAGCCGGGTGATCTTAGAACCTCAGATTCATCCCTGTACCATGTTTCCGTCATCATAAGAACATGAGGTTCAGAGCGTATAGTTGAAATAAGGGCGGTTATTTGGTCTTCTTTATTTCGTGCAGATTGTGCGTTGAGATGAAGGAAGGACAAGCCATTCTTTTTCGTGGAAAGTAATGCGCCTAATTTTTCGAGTGTCACGTAATCTTTGTCTGCCATCTTTCTCTTTAGGTAACAGTCGCTTTGGTCATTAACAGTGGCTACTCTCTCATTACTGAGAGGTCCTGCACGCTGGCGATGACGTGAACTCGGCTGTCCTCAGTTTTTCGCACCTTGATGCGACCATTGTCCACCCACAGAAACTTCCATTGCTTTTCTCTCTTTAGTGAGAGCGCTTGTGCAAACAATCTTTTGTTGTTGGGTGTGAGGTGGTCATTAACGTACACATTGGCACCTTGTGACTGAGCAAAACCGAGTGACTCGGTTGTTAGACGTGCCCTGCGTGCTTTACGCAAAAATTCATCCTTCTTGACCCGAGAACAAAATCTCGCGATTATGTTCGTGTCCTTTTTTGCTGGCACGCGATGCACAGCGTCGATATCATCCTTTTTTATGGGACAGTCAATTACATCACCCATTTTCTGAAGAATGGTGGCGCAATCCTCCCCCTTTTTTAATGGCACACCCTTTATCTCAACGTTGTTAATTCGCGAACGCTGTTCCATGTCAGCCAGTTTAGCAGCCAGTTCATCATTTGATTTTTGAAGAGACTTGTTTTCGGCTGAGGTGAGCTCATGCTTCTTTTTCATTTCTTCATAAAAAGTGCTGATGGCAGAGACACTTTCACGAAGCTGTTCAATTTCGGCTCGAAGCTGTTGCACTTCGCGTGACAGCTCAGCATTTGACGGCATCATATAAACGTAACAGTGACTACAGCACAATAACCACTGGCAGCAGCAGTCGCGACAACAAAAGTAGAAGCAAAAATCAGCGGTGCAATTAATGCACAACCAACCTGCGCAAAGGAAGAACGTTGCTCAGTGGACTCGACTTCCTGCTGCCACGACCGCCACTGCCAAAATGTGGCTACACGAGCACAGTGTTGAGCCTAAGTAGTGTCTCCGGTAGGTGTCCTCGCAGTCTGTGCTTGCGCAGAAAGTTCGTTCTTTGTGGCTGTAGCGACAGGGTAGTGACGTTGCTTGACCAGATATTCCAAGTAGACGGGTCGAGAAATCCAGAGAATATCCCGATAGCCCGAAGAGCCGAACCAGACAACTGTCACGATATGCACAAGTCAGCACCTGCGCAAAGGAAGAACGTTGCTCAGTGGACTCGACTTCCTGCTGCCACGACCGCCACTGCCAAAATGTGGCTACACGAGCACAGTGTTGAGCCTAAGTAGTGTCTCCGGTAGGTGTCCTCGCAGTCCGTGCTTGCGCAGAAAGTTCGTTCTTTGTGGCTGTAGCGACAGGGTAGTGACGTTGCTTGACCAGATATTCCAAGTAGACGGGTCGAGAAATCCAGAGAATATCCCGATAGCCCGAAGAGCCGAACCAGACAACTGTCACGATATGCACAAGTCAGCACCTGCGCAAAGGAAGAACGTTGCTCAGTGGACTCGACTTCCTGCTGCCACGACCGCCACTGCCAAAATGTTGGATCACATGATCTCACCTTGCTCTCGCGAAGGGAAGCGGACGGTTGAATGCGTTGTTTTTAACTGCGATTTCGCGGCACTTTCCCTTTTGAACAGCGTTGTTTTGCTCTCACTTCATGTGTACGGACCCCTAGAGTCTACACAATGTGGAAAAGGGCAGTAAAAGTTATTGGGGGCATGGTGCTTTTCTGCTCCGTGCCACAGTTCGCTACATATGCGAAGGAGCCGGGCATGAGTTTTCACTTTTACCCCTACCCTGTTTTGCAAGAATACGATGCCGCTTGTCTTTCTTTTATTGTTATTTCAAGCCCATGGGGTTAAAATGGACAGCGACCCCGAATGTTCACATAAAAGCAAGACGTTCCAGCTCCCGCATGGGAGCCTTGTTCACAACGAAAAATGAATGTACAAACAGTCCGGTTATGTATGTTTTAAAATATTATGTAGCAACATACATAGAAGTGTGGGAAGTTGCTGTCATTACGTTTAAGCGTGTGCGCCGTTGTCTGTATTGTCAGAGATTAAAGATAAGTCCAGTTCTTTTCCCTTTCTGTTATTTCTGCCCGATCCCAGTGTAGCCAGTTGGTTCTGCGTGCTCGGCCTGCACGTTCGGTGAAACCTTCTTTCTTACATCATGCATGTGCTGCTTGAGTCTTTGCTGAAAGTTACCTGTCTCGCCAACGTAACTTTAACCACAACGCTAGTATTTTCACTGAAACATAATGTTGTCATTTAGATCACGGCAAGCTACACCTTGCAGCATGCTCGTTCAAGTGTGGATAGTAATACGGCCGGCTGGCACACGGTGCATTTGCTATCGCAAACGAGCACGATTGGTACCGTATTTTTCGATCACCATTGGCCCTTTTGTAGAAGCTGGAGAACTGAGTCAACCATCGAAAATGTTCACCCCTATGTGGCTAGATGGTGATCAAAAGTGCACCGTGTGACAACCGTAGAAAATTTGCGCAGTAAGGAGCAACAGGTAATATTAAGATCGTGCCGCAAAGAAACTTGTGCTCATTTGAAATGTTATCTAGCTACAACTCCGAATGAGGCACGTGCGTGCGTATGGCTCTCTTGCGTTTGCCTCCAATCATATCAGAAAGGTTGCCGCTGCATGCAGCTCTAAGCATGCTTGGTTGCTTCCCACAAAACAGAGAATCCGCTCGCGTCGTACTCCATAGAGTTATGTGTGATAACAGGAATGGTAATTCGCGCATGCTTGTCGTGTCAACCGCAGCCATTTTTTAGATGCAAAACTACAATGAATGAAGGTGCACCGTTGCACGCATTTCTTGGGGCAAAAATATGTGTATTTGCCGCAAGCACGTGCTAAAGCCTATCTGGCGCTTCAATTCGACACAAAATGGTTCATTACCTTATACAGTCGATCCCGAATATATCGAACTCGGATATATCGAATTATTGGCTATATCGAACACTGGAGCAATCCCCTTGAATTTCCCATGCAAAAGTACGGCGCTGGTGCGCATGTATATCGAACTCCCGCACAGAGAAACATCCGCTATATCGAACGCTGCGCAGTGCCGAAGCCCAGAAAGCACATTTTTCCTAACAAATATTGCTAATTTTTTGACCTCGTTCTAACAAGTTCCAATCCCTCGTCGCACGCAGGTGAAGAATGGCGGTGTTATTCCATAGCATTGATCTAGCTTGTTGCCCAGCGCCTGTCAGTGCACCGGTCTTTCGATGCGCGATCCGCAGGTTTCAACGCGCGGGCATAGTGTTCTTCAAAAAGGCTGGATTGCCTGGGGCACCAAAATGAGAATGCGAAATGACTTGGCAGCCTCGTTTTAATGTTTGCATTCCCTTCCTTGTTTGTTTGTGCATGATGGCATGCAGGCCCGAAAAGCATGGCCTTCGAGATGTGCAACCTCGTGACGTATTTTTGGTGTTTTCGGTTTTAAAACGCACATCTCGGAGGCTACGCTTTTTTCGCATTTCTCGCTAAATCAAAGGCTGCCTTCTACAAAGCCACAAGTGCCATCGCTATCACCAACATGTTGACGGAGGAGAAATGTTTTGTGCATGGTGCAGCATTGTTGTTGTGGCATGCGGACACTTGTACTTCTCGCTTCGTTTTTGATAAATCGTCATTCGGGAGTCGAACTAAAAAATTGTCCCGCTCGTGGCGATAAAAATGATGATCGGTGCTTGGAGCGACGTCAAATAAAGCACCATCGTGCACCGTTTCCTTGCGGGCCTTGGTGCCAGGTGACTACTTTGGGAGCGTCATGACCACTGACTACGGCGTACGGCATGGTCTAGTAACGTTGGCGTACGGTGCGTCTTCCAGGCGCCATATCAGACGGGAGCACAGCGAGCGACTTCATCGGTGCAGATAACGACGTAGCTGCTTTGACTGCATCGATGCCGAGATCATAGCTGACGTTGCCAATCCTGCGGAAATGCCAATGCCACCGCTGCCACCGCTAAATCCTTCACCGCGCTAGAGAACTTGCATCGGCATTTAGCGTCGATCACCACTGTTGTGGCCGAAGGTGCTGAATTTGCTTATTTGGAAAGCTTCAATGTTATTGACGATGACTTGGTGAACTTCACGGCGAGCAAGAAGCAAGACAGATTTACAGACTATTTTCATGCGAAATAAAATGCGGTAACTTCCAAAAGAAGTTGTTGCCTTGTTCTTTAGCATATATATGAGCGAATCGTCATGTTCGCGCTTTTTACAATTTCCGAAAACTGTGTCCAGGCCTGCAGTGCTTTAATTAAAGCCTTAAATGCGCATATTTTGTATTTCGAATTATCGATATATCGAACTATTTCGCGGTCCCCTTCGAGTTCGATATATCCGGGATCGACTGTACAAAAGCAGCGTGCTCAGCCCCCGTGGCTTCCATATAGGTGGCCGTAGCAGACGGCGTCGGCAGTCAGGGCGTTGCCAAAGCATTATTAGGAGCGTAACGTTTTTTGGGAGCAGTTATTTAGCATTTCGTACAGCAAGTGATGAAGCTGCCGCAGTATTTACTGATTTCGTCCAAGTGAAGTGCAACAAGAATAATAAAAAAAGGAGACACGAAAGCGACTGTGCGGGAGAGGCCTGGCGGAGCGGTCCAACCTTGCACATCACAGTGATGTCTCCGCATGGTAGCGCCACGGTATGTCCTCGCGCCCAATAGCGTAATGCCGCAAGATGGCAGCACGTCCACCGTGGATTGGTGGATTGCTCCGCCCCCGCGGCGGAGTGGGCAGAAGGCAGCGTGGTCGGTCTGAACAGCTGCGCACCCTCGCTGCCTCTCCGCTTTGAAAATCCACTTGCCTGCTTGCATACCCCGTGTTCGGTGTGAACGTGCCCTAAAGACTCGTCGTCTTGTGCGTTCCATGAAACTTGCAAGATTTGTGGACCCGTGGTAAGGGAATGTGTGGAGCGCTGGTAGTTCATGCTCGTGAGCGTTCCCCAAGGTCGGAAAGCTTGAGAACTCCTGCTCTAGCGATTTTGCACGAAAGGTGGCAGTGGATGGATGCAAAGCGCATCTGTGTCGTCCCCCAATAAAAGCATGCAGTATGTCTACAACGGCGCTACAACGAGCGCCTTAGAAAAGTGTTTCCCGGAGTACCAAAGGTCGTGTATCGCCGCAATAAAAATTTTAAGGACATGTTAGTGCACGCAAAAGTAAACCCTCATTCTACTGCCCACATAACACCTTGTTCTCGTCCAAGATGTAAGACTTGTAAGCACCTTCAAGATGACGTTATAGTTAAAAGCACCGGAAGTGATTACGTCCATCATACAAAATCTAGTTTTACCTGCACTAGTTCAAACGTTATCTACATGATCGAATGTTCATATTGTCAAAAACGGTACATTGGCAAAACGGGACAACCTGTTAATGTTAGATTAAACGGGCATCGCGCGGACAGAGCGAAAAAGTTACCCAAAGCAGTGGCACAGCATTTTAATGTAGCAGGTCACAACTTCGAAGATCTCAAACTTTACATACTTCAGTCAAACTTCCGGTCCCCAAGAGACAGAAAATATACAGAGTCATACCTTATTCACAAGTTCAATACACTACAGCCAGCAGGCATTAACGTCTCTAAGGGGGCTCTTGAATCTATTCGGTATGGTACATACACAACGAAAACGAATGAGAGTTAATCCCTTCTTCTAGGCATTTCGAACCTACTATTGTTAAAATGCCACGTGCTTCCATTGACAATCATTCAGTGAAACGTACACCCCCCCCCCCCCCCCGCTTTTTTTTTTCTCGTTTCTTATGACTCACCTAGTCATCGCGGTGGCCTCTCCCCCCCCCCCCTCCCCACCCCTTCTCCTCTCTTTTGGAGAGGGCACGAAGCATATACACACGACAGCTAAGGAAATCAGTTCCAGCCTTGAAGAAGACAAGTCCACTTGTCGAAACGTTGGCTCGAGCACCCACCCCCTGTTTCCGATTTTTTCACAAAAAAAAAGTCACTTCACCACACCAACACAAGTGCCAGCTTGCACTATTCACGGAAAGTTCACACACACGCACTAGACCTCTGCGGCTATACTGCGGGCCTCTAAGGCAGTATAGCCCCAGAAGACGCGGACTACTTTAGTCTGTGATGTAGTCCTTCAAGTGGGCTGGGGGCTTACGCGTCCGCTGTGGGCGACGTGACCCAGGCCCTGCAGGAAGACTTTGCAAGTTGTGGCTGTCGGGAGCCGACTTAGAAGACCCGTTCCCATCTCTCCCAGAAGAACTCGGCGGATTGCGGCTGCCATGAGCCGACTCTGAAGACCCATTCCCATCACTCCCAGGCAAAAAACTTTGTGGGCTGCGGCTGTCTTGAGCCGACTTTGAAGACCCATTCCCATCTCTTCCCTCCCCCGTGTTGGAATTTGATGCATTTACTGTAGGTGAGGAGGAACACCCAGGACTTTCCTCCTGAAGTCCCGATGGTTGATCCTGGGTCGCAGGCATCGGAGTGTGCACTTCAGCTGGTGCGCCGTCGCACTGGACAGCCGGGGCACTAGGAATGGATTGCCGAGGCAACAGCTCATTCAACATTTGAAGCAGTTCATCCACATGGGGCAGTGGGAACCAGTCGATGACGATGGCCTTGTTCGGTTCTCTCAGATCGACGCAGAGGCGGATGTCCCCGTCTTTCTTACGGACGACCACGAGTGGCGACACCCATTCGGATGCCGACACCCGCTCGATGACGTCGTTGTTGCCGGAGCGCCAGAGGCAGGCGACGCAGCTTGGCGGACACTGGTACGATGTCCGGCCGCCTCTTGACCCGGTGGACGTAGTCCCTGACCTGTCCCAGCTCCCCGTCGAACAGGTGCTCGAACCCCGGAGGCACACCTGCAGGAAGCTGCGAGGAAACGGGTAAAGCCAGACGACACGTTAGCGTTGTGCTGTCGATCAGGAGTCCCAACTGCTGGATGGCGTCGAGCCCCAGCAGTGAAGTGCCGTGTGCTGTCACGTAGAAGGTGACAAAGGCCTGAAACGAACACGCCGGGGCCGTGGCTGGGCCAAGACAAAACTTTATTGCGATAGCGCGGTTTAATGTAGCGTTGTGCGAGAGGGGTTAAGGGGAAGGGAAGGAGAAGAAGCAGTGGTGATAACGGCGGCTTCGGCTGGCGTGACGTCACGGATACATCATTCCGCTTCCCCTACAGTGAGTAACGGTCTGGGGGTTTGCGTTGCCGGCCCGAGCGACGCAACACCGGAGTTGAGGGGCTCCCGGCGATCTCGCTCCTTGTTGGCGCTCGCCTCGGTGTTCCTCCTGCTAGGGCCCCGCCAGCAGTTTCAAGGCACCGAGAGTCACCGGCTTCTCCCTGGTCGTGCTCCAACTCCCGTGGCTTCACCTGGTCGCTGTGGCGCCGAATGGTTTCCCCCTCCGGACCATCGGCATTCACCAGGCGGGCTCCGTCTGTCGATGTAATGCTGGCTGGAGTCCACGGCTCGCCTCGCCCAAAGTTCCTCACCCAGACTGGCTCCCCGGGCTGCCACCCATCGAGGGGGCGACGGTCAACTGGTGAGGGCGGAATGGACACTGCGTTGTCCAGCCTGGAGCGAAGATCGTAGCCCATTAGGAGTTGCGCTGGTGTCCGGCCCCCGGCCTGCGGCGTCCTGCGGTACCTGTGCAAAATCCTAGCCAGGCGGGTTTTCAGTGACCCTTGTACATTCTTCTTCAATGAATACTTCACAGTCCGAACCGCCCGCTCCGCGAGCCCATTGGACTGGGGGTGATACAGTGCTGTTCGGAGGTGTACTATGTTATTCAGCTTCGTGAAGGTGTTAAATTCCCAACTCGTAAACTGTGGGCCATTATCGGATACCAGCGTCTGGGGCAACCCGAATGTACTGAACAAGGTGCGCAGAGCCTCTATGGTGGCGTGTGTGGTGGAACTCTTCATGGGTATCGCTTCTATCCACTTACTATGTGAATCCACCACAATCAGTAGCATGTGACCATCGATCGGCCCCGCAAAATCGATATGCAGCCTCGACCAACGCTCATCCGTTTCCGGCCACGCAACAGGAGGTTTCTTTGGGGGCATAGGGGCAGCTTGGATGCAACTGGTGCAGGACTTAACCATGTGCTCAATGTCATTATCGATCCGGGGGTACCACATCAAGGAGCGCCCTAGCCGCTTCATTGAGCAAATCCCTTGATGGGTATCATGCAGCAGACGTAACATTACTGCTCGGGCACTCTTAGGGACGATCACTCGATGGCCCCAGTAGAGAAGCCCATAACTCCCCGTTATCTCAGCTCTCCGGTTGAAGTATGGCATCAAGTGCTGGTCCTTAGGCCCCAAATTTCTTGGCCATCCCTCCTGCACCCATTTTTGCACCTTTGCTAAATCGTCATCAAGCTCCGTGAGAGTGCCCAGTTGCTTCGCAGACATGACACCATCATTGAGGGTCTCCGTGAGCAGCACATACTCACCGTCCACAGTTTCTTCCTCGTCTCTGGCTGGGAAGTTGCTGACGTGGGGAGTCGGCTGAGGGCATCGGCTGGAATGTTGTTTTTCCCGGGCTGGTGTTTGATGACGTAATCGTATGCGCTCAGCAGCAGGGCCCATCGCTGGATTCGCGCCGCGGCCATCACGGGCACTGGCCTGTCTGGGTGAAAAAGTCCAACAAGCGGCTTATGGTCCGTCATCAATGTGAAAGTATTGCCGAGCAAGTAGTGTCGGAATTTCGACGCACCAAACACAAGTGCCAAGGCTTCACGCTCCAGCTGCGAGTAATTTTTCTCAGCTCCAGTCAATAACCGAGAGCGGAACCCTATGGGCCGAAGTACCCCGCCCCCGACATCGTGTGAAAGCACTGCGCCGATTCCGTCCGGGGAGGCATCGCATTCCAGGACTAGCGGCTTGTGTGGGTCAAAATGTGCCAGAAAGTCTGCGGATTTCAGAAGGTCTTTCACACTGCTGAATGACTGCTGTTGAGCGGTACCCCACTTCCACTTAGCTTCCTTCCGGAGTAGTTGATATAGGGGTGCCATGGCAGTCGATGCATTGGGAAGAAACTTGTGGTAGTACGTTACCATGCCGAGGTAGGACCTTAATTCTGCGGAATTCCGTGGTGCCTGAACCTTAAGGATGGCGTCTATGTTTTCCGTCTTTGGTTGAAGACCTCGAGCGCTGATTCGATGCCCCAAAAAATCCGCCTCTGGTTGGCGGAACTTGCACTTGTCTGCGTTCAGGCGCACACCGTATTCCCGGAAACGCTTGAATACTTCGTGCAGGGTGGTGCAGTCATTGCGTTTCTCTGCCACGATGACGTCGTCTAGGTAGACCTGAACACCCGGAAGTCCCTGCAAAATGGTCTCCATACGCCGTTGGAACACGGCCGGCGCGGACGCCACTCCAAAAGGCAGGCGAGTAAAGCTGAACAGTCCCTTATGCGTGTTTATGGTCGTGAGTTGCATGGCTTCCTCATCCAACGGAAGCTGGTTGTATGCCTCCCGCAAGTCTATCGTGGTAAAAACTTCGCCATTTAATGTAGCCAGGATATCCTCCACCCGTGGCAACGGATATTGCTCAGTGCGACAGGCTTTGTTGACCGTTAGCTTAAAATCGCCACAAAGGCGGATGCAGCCATTCCGTTTCACTACCGGTACCACTGGCGCCGCCCACTCCGCATGAGGCACCGGTACAATAATACCCGCGCCCGAAAGGCGGTCCAGTTCCGCGTCGACCTTTGGCCGAAAAGCGTACGGAACTTCGCGTGCTTTCCAAAATTTCGGCACCACGTTTTCTCGCGTCTCGAAGTGTACCGGTGGCCCTTTTATGAGCCCTAAACCTGGCGCGAACACATCAGCGAATTCTGCTAGCAACCGGTCCACGTTAACGTCGTCAGCACCGAGTAACGGCAGTTGCTCACCTGACGTGTTCACGTTCATGACCGGTGCCTCGAGCATGTGGAACGCTTGAATCAGGTCGCGTCCGCAGAGGTTTGGGCTGGAGCAACCAAGGACTTGCAAAGATCCAGCCGTCGACCTGTTTCCGCACGAAACCTTGAGCTGAAGTTCTCCCCGCACTGGAAGCCGTCCCAGGAAGCAGGTGAGTTTCAATGGCGAACCACGCAGCTTCGGCCACACCGTTTTGTTCCGCTCATATGTGGGCCACGTGATGACCGAAACCGGCGACCCTGTGTCGACCTGCATGTTCACTGGAACCCCACCACAATCCAAGGTGCGCACGATGGGTTGCGTAATGCCGACGTGGCCGATGTGACTATCCGCTGCCTCCAGCGCGAACATGTCGTCCGTGCCAGTGTCTTCCTCCCGCGACAAGGCGTGTACTTGGCGTTCTGGTGGTACCACCCCGAACCTACTCTCACGGCGGCAACAGGCTCGAGCGATATGACCTCGTTGTTTACACTTGAAGCATGACGCCGAGCGGAAGCGGCAATCCTTGGGTCCGTGCCCTTTTTCTCCGCAGCGGTAGCACGCAACACTCTGTGGCCGGTTTCGTGGGCGATAGGACTGGCCTCCCAGCACATGCACACTTGCCTCAGCGGTGGGGCTTACTATCTCTTGCGCGTTGGCCTCGGCCATTTCGGTAGATATCGCAATTTCTTCCGCTTCGCTCCTCGTCAGCTGTGGTTTCGTGAGTAGCTGCCGACACACTCCGACGTTGTGCAGACCACACACGATGCGATCTCTTAGCATTCTGTCCAACGAAGCACCAAAATTGCAGGTGTCCGCTATCTGTCGAATCGCCACGATAAAATCCTTGACAGGTTCGCCGGGCAGCTGATGGCGGGTGAAGAACTTATAAGACTGTGCTATCTCGTTCGGTTGCGGCGAGAAGTGGGTACGACAGTTCATTCACCTTATCTGGAGCACAACGTCCGCTCAGTACGTCGACGGTGTGGGTGGACAGTGCAGTCACCAGCAGGGCCCGCTTCTTGTTGTCTTCCGTGATGCCATTTCCCTCAAAGAAGGCTTCCAGCCAAACCTGGTACGCGGGCCACTTGTCGCTCGTCTCGTCGAACTGCGGCGAGCTGGCGTATCCTCCCGTGGGTGCGGCGGCCATGTCGGACGGAGTTGACGCCCCGCTTTCGCCCATCTTCGTCGCCATTAAAACGAACACGCCGGGGCCGTGGCTGGGCCAAGACAAAACTTTATTGCGATAGCGCGGTTTAATGTGGCGTTGTGCGAGAGGGGTTAAGGGGAAGGGAAGGAGAAGAAGCAGTGGTGATAACGGCGGCTTCGGCTGGCGTGACGTCACGGATACATCAAGGCCCACTTGCCATGGTGCTGTAAGTCTGTGCGGAAATACCCTAGGTCCGGTATGCGGTGCTTCGAAAAATTCTGCAGTTGGATGGACGTTTGGAGCAGTCGGTGCTTCGAAGCGAAAAGCATGTTGAAGTCCTTCTTGGTCATTAATGATGCAGTGGCTCCGGTGTCCACCAGCAATGACATGTGGCTATGTCCTCCAACGACAACAGGGATGCGCAAGTCCCTTGGGCTAGTCGGCGCAGCTTGCACAGACAGGACTGTGGCAGTGCCGGAGTCAGCGTCTTGGACGGGGGCAACTTCCTGCACCGACGCTTGTCGTTTACGGCAGACTGCCGCGAAATGCCCTTTGATGCGGCAAAATTGGCAAGTTTTGTTTTTGGCCGGACAATTTCTGGAAGTCGCCAAATGCCCTAACTTGCCGCAGCGAAAACAAGGGCCAACTTGAGGCTTGGAAGCAGGCTGACCCTCTTGGCCGCGAACGCCGTCCTGGAGGCACGCTGACGAGCCCACGTAGCCATCTTGGACACGGCCACCCGCGTTGGGGGGGAAGCCGCCGCCATGTTGAGTCACCTGCGGGGCCGCCGAGGAAGCCGACCTGCCATTTTGTGATGCTGCTGCGTAGCCACGTGCGACGCGCTGGACGCTACCGCCGTCCCCAGTGAGCGAGCTGAGTAGCCGTTCATTCTCTCCGAATGCCGCGTTGGCTTTGTTGAGCGCCTCCAAGTCGCGTCCAACTTCTTCGGCTTTCTGCAGCGTAAGGGCTTCCCCGTACAACAGTAGTTTGGCCCGTACATGTGCGTTGGCGACCACGTGAATTACTTGGTCCCGCACTCTGTCGTCGTAAGTGGCGCCAAACTTGCACGAGAGGGCTTTCTCCTTCAGAGCTGCGACAAATTTGAGGAAGGTTTCGCCGGGCAGTTGTTCGCGGCTCGTGAACAGGTGCCACTCGGCTAGCACGTTCGTCGTCTCGGCAAAGAGCCCATCCAGAAATTGTAGCAACGTGTCGTACTCCGTCGCCGCCACCGCTTCCGTCGTCGACACCGCACCCGTGCCCAACGCCGCAGGCGTGCTGGTTGTGCGTGGTGCATTTTGGATGCCTTGCGCTTCGAGCTGCTCCTGCGCAGCGAAGTATTTCCGCTGGCCCTCGACACCGAGCGCGCTGATAAGTGCTGACGTGCGTCTTTCGTCCTCCCAGCCGCTTTTGCCGGCCGCCTTCAGGTGTACCTGGTAAATTTTTTTCCATTTATGCCACAGAATAGGAGGCGTGCCGGGCACATCGAGGAATGGAGGAAGGTTGGCAAAAAGGGCCGCCGTGTGTGCAGGAGGTAGGCAGTAGGCTCAAGCAGGAAGTTAGCGTCGTAGAGGAAGCTGGAGCAGGAACAAAGAAAAGTCAGGTCGACGCCAATGTAGCATGCAGGAAGGACAAAGCACCGACGTGCAGGAGAAATGTGACTCGAGGTAAGTGTCACTTACGTCGTGCTCTTCCTGGCGTCGCCTGTCGTAGTAGTGTAGCGGTTCAACTACCTCGTCGCCATGTGTTGTGTAGGGCAGGAGCGTGGCGTAACCTGCGGTGGGCCGACGGAGAGGCCGAATGACGGGAGGGCGCATAAAGTGACGACGCAGAGGCCAAGCTTCGGCGAGACTGACGGGAGACTGCTCTCCCGCGTTTATTGCAGGTGGTTTTAAGGAGGGAGAGGAAAGGCTATTGGTCAGCGAGGCATGGGTCACATGACCGGCATGACCACGCCGGATTGGTGGTAGCAAAGAAACATGGCAGAGACCCAGCTTCCCCCAGTAGCATGAATAGAGAGCACAACAGCACTGGTGTCTTAGCATGTCACCAGGGGTCGCACGACACAACAACCGTCATGCCTTTTGGCCTGTGCAACGCGCCCGCAACCTTCGAGCGTATGATGGATACAATCCTTCACAACTACAAGTGGAAAACATGCCTCTGTTATCTTGATGACATCGTCGTATTTTCGGCCGATTTTCCAAAGCACCTCATTCGCTTGGGTGAGATACTGACCTGCCTCTCCTCTACAGGCCTCCAACTGAACATCAAAAAGTGCCGTTTTGCTGCCCGTCAGTTAACAATATTAGGGCACGTTGTATCAAAGGATGGTGTTCTTCCTGATCCCGCCAAGCTTCGCGCGGTCGCAGAGTTCCCCAAGCCCACTACTCTTAAGGCACTCCGCACCTTTATAGGGCTCTGCTCTTATTTTCGGCGTTTTGTGCGCAACTTTGCAAGCATCATTGCACCACTGACCAATTTGCTTACCGCTAGCAACGGCATCTCCGCGTGGTCCACCTCGTGTGACGAAGCCTTCGAGCAACTACGTCACCTACTAATTTCGCCACCGATCCTTCGTCATTACGACCCCACAGCGCCTACAGAAATACACGCGGATGCCAGCGGCATCGGACTTGGTGCCGTCCTAGTGCAACGGAAAGACTGCTACGACGAGTACGTTGTGGCGTATGCCAGTCGCACTTTAACGAAGGCAGAAAGAAACTACTCCATCACAGAAAAGGAATGTTTAGCCATCATTTGGGCTCTCGTCAAATTTCGTTCATACCTCTACGGTCGCCCTTTCGACGTTGTTACCGACCACCACGCCCTTTGCTGGCTGTCCTCGTTAGAAGATCCGTCAGGACGGCTCGGGCATTGGGCACTTCGCTTACAAGAACACGACATCCGCGTTGTCTACCGATCGGGCAGGAAGCACTCTGACACCGATGCGCTTTCCTGATCGCCGATACCTGTCGATGTGGCCTCCGCATCAATGTCCTTTGCATCCGTGTCCCCCATCAACGTCGCTAACATGCCCGTCGAGCAGCGAAAGGATCCATCCTTTTCAGCTATAATAAACTTCCTCGACGACCCAAACACCACACCCTCTTCTCGAACACTTCGTCGCCAAGCCGCTCACTTTGCTGTGCATGACAGCATCCTTTACCAGCGACACTATTTAACCGACGGTCGCAAGCGGCTACTCGTGATTCCCCGGCACATGCGTTCTGAAATATGCGAATATTTTCATGCTGCCCCTCATAACGGTCACGCCGGTGAGCTGAAGACGTATACTCGGCTACCGATGGATAATTGTAGGAGTCGATCACCTCACGTGCTACGCCGAGACTGCAGCACTGCCAGCAGCTACTTCGCGCGAAGTCGCATTCGTCATTTTGCAGAACTTCGTTCTTCGACATGGAACGCCACGCGAACTGCTCAGTAACAGAGGGTGCATGTTCCTTTCCGAAGTAATACAAGCCCTTCTCACGGCATGCAACATCGTCCACCACAAGTCTACAGCCTACCATTTGCAAACGAACGGCTTGACGGAGAGGTTCAACCGTACTCTCGGCGACATGTTGACTGTGTACGTCACCTCGGATCATGGCAACTGGGACACTGTTTTGCCATTCGTAACATATGCGTATAACACTGCCACACAAGCTACCACTGGCTTTTCGCCGTTCTTTCTACTATATGGACGAGAACCCTCTTGCACAATGGACACATTGCTTCCATACCTACCCGAAACTTCCGAGTGCACAACAGTGTCTGAAGTGGCCAAGTACGCAGAGGACTGTAGGCAGCTTGCGCGTACACTTACGACCGCTGCTGAAAGCCGCGAAAAGCTGCGGCATGGCAACGAATTGTCTACACAAGATTTTGCGACCGGTTCACTCACTCGTTTGGTTGTCGGTCCCACCTCACAGCCCTGGACTTTCAATGAAGTTTCTTGCCCGTTATGATGCCCCTTACTGTATAATCAACCGCACATCCTCTGTCAACTACGTCGTTGAACCTGTGGTGACGCCATCCCACGACCTCAGACATCGCGGTCGTGACACGGTGCATGTCAACCGGCTCAAACCATATTACGACCCTTTCATCCTACCTGCGCCTTAGTCGCCAGGATGGCTCCTTTTCAGTCCCGGGGCCATTGTAGTGAGAAAGAGAAAGAAGAGCTTCCGCGTCTGTTGTTGCTGTGCACGCGATCTACCTTCGTGTTCTGCCGGTGCTACACCTGGACTGTTTAAGACGTGGTTGTCACATAATAAATCGTCGTACGACACTATGAATACATACCAACTAGCCCAGCTTACCACTCTCTTGTTCTATAGAAAAGCGGTTCTGTATCAAACACAGGGAATAAGTATAGAAACACGGTGCAGGCGGTACCCCCAAGAGTTAATAATAACTGCTGCGTTTTACGTCCCAAAACCGTGATATGATTATGAGAAACGCCGTAGTGGGGGGCTCTGGAAATTTCGACCACCTGGGGTTCCAAAACCTGTGCACACGGGCCTCTAGCATTTTGCCTCCATCGAAATGCGTCTGCCATGACCTTCGGGTCAGCAGTCAAGCACTGTAACTAGCGCACCGTAAGTTCAGTGCCTATGGAAAATATAGCGTAAAACGGCTCGTTGGGATGCTTGTGAGAAAAATGGAGTATTTGGTGTCACGATCTTGCCCGAATTCCTTTGCTAACATCTTTAAGAGGGCTCCTAATAATTTACGTTATTATAATGCAAACTTCATTTCGCTATTTTACTAAGTAGTAAGCAAAATTTTTGTTACTGTATATCGAGGCACGAGCAGATTATTATGTATTTGTTCTCAACATCGCCTTTTCATAACAGTAAATTCAAGTGGAATATAAGTATGTAAACAGCAGCAGAAACAACGAAGACAGTTGAAAGTAAGAATAAAACAAAGAGCTTACCTTGGGAGCTCGTTAAAGACATATTGCAGTAAGCGGACCGAAAAAAAGCAACAATACAGAGGCATAGGTAATGTATGGGATGAAAAAGACGGACAGCTGTGAAAGAACTTATGCTAACCATAAAAATATTATTTTAAAAACTAATTGAATAAATAAAAAAAGATGTGCGCCAAGATAGCTTCTGCTAGGTGAATGCTCCTTCTGTTAGATCCAGCATCGGTACTGGTGGCGCGAGACCGTCATTAGAGCTTGTGCTAAAGAGGCCGCACGCATTGGAGCACGCGGCACAGGATAGTGGCTAAGAGCCAGTGTCATGGCAATGCCACAAATAAAAAGAAAAAAAGAACACCAAGCAAACAAATGGTTTGCTGGGCATAGATGTTTGCGTGCTTGTCTTTTGATATAGTCCCTAGAATATACTGGCTAGTCTGCTGTCTCCGTGCCGTCCCCATGGAAGGCCGCGTCTGCGCCACGGATGCATGCGCAGGGGGCGCTGCGATCCATCGGAGCGCCTGCACGGTGCATGTCGCGCAGGAGGAATCGGTGGAGTATCGCGCCTTGCTGTTTATTTTGCGCTCCTGCATAAACTACACGTTTTCGTTCTGTTCATGGGGGCAGAGACCGTAACGTCTTGAACCGACCAAACATTGCACTCAACGTTGTCTCTTGTCTGGACACTGCCGTAATCACACTAAGATCAGTGGTGGATCCAGACACTCATTTAAGAGCGCGCGGTTGCTCGAAGCAAAACCAAAGGGCGAAAAATTTACTTTTTTTTGTATTAAGGAGTTACTGTGAACGCAAGACTGGCATCATAATATATATACTGTTAAATTGTCCTTGCGAAGGTTCCACACATTTCTAAGATAAGTTTTTAATAAGCAAACAATTCTGAGAGTAAAAACATTACTTCAGATATATTTAGTATGCTAAGTCTCGTAATCATAAAGGTTGATTCTCGATGTGTTACGAAGACAATAAACGCAATGCAGTTCTCAGAATGGGTGAGTATATTAATTACAGTGATCGTAATGTTGGAGAAGATTTTTTTTTCAGCAATAAGCGAAGTTCATACGATTTCGCTCAAAGTATAATTAGATCGATTTACTGTCCAACAATATATATATATATATATGTATAGACAAATCTTTATTTTCGTCCTTGCTAGGGTCCAGGGAGGCAGCAGCCGGGAGACTGTATAGCCCTACAATGACGCCACAAATAAGTTGTGCTCCCACGGGCTGAGACATTTACAGCAGAAGCTTGGCACATCAGAGCCATGTGTATCAGCCGAAGAACAGACATATGGGATCTCTTTCACGAGTATCTTGCCACAAGGTTCGAAATTATAAAAGGAAAGGGGTGTTAGGCTTTCATAATGTACGCTGTATTTGGTTGTTGACTCCTCCATTGAAATTATAGGTTCGTTCTTTAACCCTTTCAGTCACGGTGTGTACATATGTACACATCAACTTCGGAGTCGCATCACGCACCGCGTGTTTCTTCAAATGGCCTGAAACTTAGTGTGCACATTCGTGCAGGCTTCCTGAGTGGACAACTGGCGGTTACTTTAACTTCATTGTTCTGCTTATTGCTGCAGATGATCACTTTGCTAGAGACACTACCATGTTCGACGATCGTTCGACGTGCGACGTTCCAGGACCGACGTAAAGAATATTTTTTTTCTTCGCTCGAAATGCATTCAACCAAAAAACAAACTGTGCATGCATTTTGGGCCTAATAGTTGATTCCTTTTATGCAAAGATTGAAGCTGGCTGATTGCAGAATAATTAGATATTTAATTACACGCTAATTAACATTAATTGCTGAAACTCCCACAAAACAACACATTCCTTCATTTTATTTCTTGGAATGTAATACTGAGTGCCTTGAAATCATTCCATGCAAATTTGATGCATTTGCAGACAGTGCATCATAATTCGTGACTGAAAGGGTTAATGGCACTGTGGCATGCTGGAATGAGCGAAAAATAGGCGCGAAGCGCGGCACAAGAAAACTCAACCAGATGTGTCGTTCAATGTGAATTTGTCGACTGCTCGCTTACCGCACATGTTTCGCGCTGCTTATTTCTTTCGTTTGCTATTTTTTAGGTATAGGGATAGCTGACCGTTCTCTCGCATCGTAGTACAAGGTATTCGAAATCGGTTACATTTCCAAAACAGAGAACACACATGACAGACTCGCGCTGCTTTCCGCCTTTCGGCTTTTCACGTTTAGGTTGTTCTTCGGTATACGTCTCCCTTTCGCAAGCGGGTAGCGAGCACACATGTCCTCATTAAAGTAAAGAAAATAGAAATACTTTTTTTTATATGCTTTAGACCACCTAAAGTGTCCCTCCAACAAACTACGAGGATTCGTCACTGTACAATGGCTTCACGTAAAAAAGCAGAAGCAGATGGTTTCACTTCTTCCACGCTGTAAGCCGACAAGGAAGGTCGAGAAAGCTTGTGGCCTCGTGGAGCCAACTCAAAGCTTTATTAAAAATGTGAACAGGTTAATTAGAATGATGACCTCCCGAATGCCAAAAAAGCCCTCCACCCAAATTCGCCTAATTGTGCGTTTCTGAAAGAATTTCTGGGTTATTTAAAACAATGGGAGACTCATGCCGCGAACACAATTGGCGGTTTCCTTTCATCGAGCACAGCAGAAGGGCTCCGTGTCACAATTGAGAGCACAACAGTGCAACTGCTCTAATTCCTCAGGTCTGCTGGTTTTAGATATTTGATGAGCTCAAATTTAAGCCAGGACAAGCTGGAAAATATACAGTGCAGACCACTTATAACGTAACCGCATATAGTGCAGGACCGGTTATAATGCGGTCTTTTTCAACTCCCGTTTACCCTTCCATAGAACCGCATGTATACGCATACTGCTTATTGTGCAGTCCCCCAAGATGAAATACCGTTTATAATGCGGTTGCGGGAAAATATTTCTGACAAACGCGGTAGTGAGTGCGGTTCTCAAAGGAGGTACGCCGCTGGGGAGGGAGCGACGAGGTCGTTACGAAGGGCGAGGGCACGCACAGTGAACGAACGAGGGGCGGAGGAAAAAGACCGCGGCATCGCTGTGCGGGCTCGCCGAGTGGGGGATGGTGGTTGCCTAGGCGACGGAGTAGCCTTTGCACCGGCGGTGGCAAGGCGGCAAGGCTCCGCGGCCGCTTGCCGACAGCGCGTTACGCGTGGAACGTACGATCGCGTCCTCATCAAGTGTGCTTTAAAGTAAGTTTCCTGTCGGTAAAAGCGTCGTCGTTATCACACTTGCTACAGATATCGCGTTTGCTACCTCGTCCGCAAATTGAAAAGTTTTGCGGCTTCATGACGCGAGCTTTCGCCTTTTCTGCCAGTGCGCGGACTTAAACGAGCTTGGCGGGCTTTTGTCGCCGTTGATCTCCCGGCCGCGAACACAAACTTCATGTCACGCGCACGCTGTTCTTGGGTTAGTGCTTGAGTGCGATCTTTTCGACGTCCGATCTTCATGTTGTCTTGGACAAACTTCCCACGACAACATGCTGAACCGCACGCTAGGCCTAATCAGCGTTGGTTGCTTTTCGGTAGCGGTCGCGGGCGATAAAAGTTGTGGTTTGGTGCGGAATCAACAAAACTTTTTGCGATGGCTGCACTTGAAGGGAAGAGAATCATATCGTTATTGAAAACGAGGGCATGGTTGGCACATGCAACTCTCGAATGGTGGTTTCGGATTCGATTGCAATGTCTTGGACATCGCGTGCGCGCCCGTGAAATCGAACGATCGGTACCGCTCAGCACGTGAAATTTCGGTCGCGATTCAACATGGTTTCTGTATAATGCGCATACCTCGAGATGGCCTGAAACGTAGTCGGCGAATTTCCGCGATGGCACTTTGTTTTGTTTGCTTTTTTTCCCCGTGTTCATTTCGTTGGCAATGCGGGTCTTTGGCGGTTAATTTTTGAACATTCGGAGATTTAAGTGGTTGTAAGTGCCCCAAATCGCATATGTCGATTATCGGACACGCGAGGCTACATGCTCAACACGTTTTGCGCAAAAGCAGCCTTTGAAGAAAGTTGTTTTGGTTATAGTGCGGATATTCGCGACTCCGGCGACTTACGTTATAAGCGGTCTATACTGTATTTGGAATTGTTCGGCAGTCCTGTGGTACAAATGATCATCCCACTGCTGCTCAATTTTTGATTACTATAAATGTCCTTACATTTTATAACCTCGCGAGACCACCAAAATCGGGGAACTGTTCGCTGCAAGTAATCAGCTCTCTTTTATCTGGGAATGACATACACGCCTGCCACAATTGACGTCGTTGACAGCCTCATTAATGGTGGAGACTTCAGTGGCGCGGAGACTGCACTAGCGTCAGGCACAGACCACAGTGCATACGTGGAAAAAAAAAAGCCACGATATGCTGACTTACTATATTGCTGGTTATGTGGCGCGTAAGACACTAAAGAAGACGCAGTGCGAGACTTGCGCAACATGTCTCACATCAAACAGAAACACAGCAACGGGGAGTGATCAGGCCTCCCTATTCACAGAGCAGTTTGATAACGGAAGCCTGATATACCCCTCCGGACTTCTCAAAGCAGCTATTGCAAAACTTGAAAATAGTTCTACCACTTATTTCAGCGGGATGCAAGCTGCATGAAAAGAGCATTGTGGATTTCAGCACTTTCTTGAAAAAAAAAAAAACAGATTTGCCTCACCTGGTATGTGGAGAACATTCAAATTTCATCACAAAAAGCCTCATGAAGTTCTACATTTTACTTAGATTCCGCTTCACGAAATCACTGAACAGCGAAAGAGAAGTAAAGCGGCAAAGAATGAAGCTGCTAAAGTTGAGAAGGCGCAATTAAATGACGCTGATGAAACCCATGTCAAAGAACAAATAAAGATTAAAAATTCTGATGCTCTCAATTCTGTCTCGTGAAGTGATAAGCAGAACGGATGCACTGAGAGATGACGGTCATCACTGGGAATCTTGTGTGACGCCCAGACTTCGTGCTCTTCTGCAACTTTAACTAGCGCTAAGGTATTCCTTACTTATTTGTGCTCGGTGTCACGTTTTGTAATAAAAGCAAATACCGCAGACCTTCGACGTGAAAAGGTAAGCAAACGCGAGAGCGTGGTTGTAAACGGCTCTGCCAGCCCGTCCGTGAGCGAGAGTCGCGGGAGGAGCGTCTGCTCAAGGAAATCCGATTGCCCGCAGCGCCGCCGCCGCCAGCATCCCCGAGAGGCGGCGGCAGAGAGCGGAGACAGCAGACTAGCCAGTATATTCCAGGGACCGTACTTGTGATACAACGCGAGCGCCACCATGTGACTCTGCTTCATCAACACGGACGCTCGGAGCTCATCATCCCCTCCCCTTACTGGAAAACTCTGGCGGAAAGATGATATTACGTCACTGCCTTTAGTCCCTTCAAGCTGTTTTTCAACAGCTTTTTTGCCTGGGGAACACCCAACTTTTTGTGTTGGAAATAGAGTTGAGTTCAGTTTTATTCTGGTGGCTTAGTGGCAGCAGTTACAGCATGATAAGCGGAGTTCAGCCAGCGTTTATTGTTTTGCACGGTGGTGTTGCGGTATCTTGTATCTTAAGATACACGATACATTCTGCAATGTATCAGAAATACAGATACAGTATACCCAAAGAGCATCTAAGATACTGTATCTTTGATACTGCCCAGCACTGATCTCCAGTCAGTTGCTGACAGGTGATGTCACGTGGTCGTTCACGATGATGTTGACATGACACATTGACAATGAAGCCATACAGTTTCATCTTGTGGTATTCGCAATGGCAGTGGCTGTTTTTTGCAGTGGCAGTAGAGTGAGTGGTGTTTGAGGTGTGCCATAAGTTCTCGAGGCGTAATGCTGGCCGACAGATGGACAGTATAAGCGCTGGTTGCCTGGCGATGGAACTGTGTTGGTGCAGCATCTTGACATGGGCATGAGAGCAGACTGTGGCAGCGTAGCTCACGGCTTGCAGCTGGGCCTGTGATGGCTCAGGAACTCTCAGTGACTGCTGGATTTCTTTGTGTACGACATCAGCAAACAAAGCCACTTGAGGCTGCGATCAAAACAACAACTTTAACAGTTGTTTCTGCATGATTGCTGCAACACTCTCGTGCACGTAGTCAGTACCTGATGCTTCCCTGTAGTTTTGCATTGGAGGCTTATGGTGGTTCTGTGGCCTGGTATGCATTTCTAGTGCCTTTTCGATTGTTGAGGCCTCTGAAACAAACTCCCTGACCGCCTTGAGTGTGTTGCGTACATGTCCAGCAAGCAATACTTGCTTCAATTCCTGCTTCAAAAATGAATTTTTTTGTTTGTTTGTTTTCAGACATTCCAGAATCATTGTCACAAAAGGGGTGTGTTATTTCTTCCGTGTCAGTTGCAGCATTTTTGTTCGGAAGCTGCACCTGGAAGCTTGGCCCTTTGCCAATGGCACTTGTGTCCAGGAAGGAGGCGCAAAATAGGCCCCACATTTTAAGGGTGGATTTCTCGATTTTCAAATGATGTCTTGGCCACATCTTTAAACAAAACCTACACGTGGTACAACTTTTCCTCCCTTGGTGATGTTGAAGCGCCCTGGAAGTTAATATCTTGGGGTCTTCATATGACGTTCCACAAAACACTCACAGCTATATTTTGGGCAGTTGCATGTCATGAGTAAAGGGCACGAAGCACGCGCCCAACAATGGAAAGTTTCGGTGGTATGCGAGGAGTGGAAAATTTCTTGATGGTATGCGCCTCTGTCACGTCCACGCATGCGATTGGCCAGAGGAGGGCTTGCGGCACGCAACCTGGGCCGGGGAGAAAAACCCAGGAAGAGAGAGCAGACACCGTTTGAAGCAGGTCGATGAAGCCAGCATCTCACGGGTGAAGAGAGCGGCGGGTGCTGGGTCCGGAGATGCAGCACTAAGAGTCCACGCCAACCTCTGTTATGACCCGGTGAGGCTACCATGGACTCGCAGTATTCTCATCACAGCTGGTCCCGGAGCCCCTGCAGCACTCTACCTCTGTTGGCAGAACGGCTCAGACCCATAGGACAATCCCCGGAGTGCCACATTGTCTCTTAAGCCACTTGAAGCAAGGGACCGAGGAGGCAGCTAGGCCTAACCCATTCGCTTTCAGTGATGGCCACGATGATGAACGGGAAACCAGCTACAAGTAGAGGTGTGCGCCGCCGGGCCGCGCCGCCGCCGCGCAATAATTGCGGCACGCCGCCGTTAGTTTTTTCTTTTAATTCGAATGGGGAATCTGGAAATAAACTTCGCTGGAGGAGCTGTTCTCGATGTGTCCGTGTTGTGAACAGTCCATTTCAGCGGCCGCTGAATGACGGGAGCTCGGCGAGAAGCGCGCCCCCTGTTTCCGGTTCTTGTTCTGCAGCGCCATCATGACATCACGAAGCTTTCGAACACTCTACACAATTGATAGGGACGGAATGCGTTTCAATGCAGCGAACGCAGCCCTCAGAGATCCGATTTTCGGTGCACATGTCTTTTGATCGTGTTAGCCATCGATTTAGGTTTAATGCGGCCGCTCGTCTAACGCAGCTGTAAGGTCTGTACGCATACCCTGCATCGTTCTCAAACATCTGGGACACATTCATATGCACATTCAGACTTGAAAAGTTCCTGTTTCTGTGCATTGCGTCCACTCTCTTCTTACGCTAGGAATGTGTTGGCGGGTTCGGTGCGGCGACGTGGTCAAGAGCGAGGTGACATCACGGCTCACCGCTTTTTCGAATCACTGAATGCGCTCTGCCGAAATGGACTGTGGACATTTCCTTTGGATGAACGTATCGAGAATAGCTCCCCAGATGTTGTATTATCTTTTTATTCTCCAGAAATATTATGACTATTGCCTGACCTTAATGCTGCCACGTCCTCCAGCCTTAAAGGGCGACGACCCAACTCGCTGGATAGCATATTCTTGGAGTCTTGGTCCTAGTACACTGTGCATAAATAAATAAAATATAGATAAGTAATGTACCGGGTGTCCCGGCTATGTTTAGCCAAGGGTTAAAAAATACAATATTAGAGGCAGGCGAGTGAAATCAGTTGCAAATTGTTGACAGTCACCTTGCGCACTACAGACAATTTTTTGTTTGTTAATTAACTAATTTGTTAATTAGGATTATTTAACTAAGTTTCTAAATATTTTCTTTAGGCAAGAAATGTGACTTGCAAAGTTTCAGAGCGTCTTCAGAAACCCCAGTTGCATTATTTGCGATAAAGAAAGTCTCTCGTATATCATTTTTTCCAAGCTGCAAAGAAAGCCCGCGAAATACAAAAAGAACCACGTGACTAGCGCATTCTCGTGCCGCGAAAATGCTGCCCTCTGCCGTGGCTTGAGCCAACGAAATCAGCTGCGGCGCGGCGGGGACTCGCCGGCTCAGTTGCACCGGTAGGCCGATAAGTGGGCGGTGGTTTCTTGGCCCGTTGCCAGCTAGTTGGCGCGCATGACGGTGCAAGTTGTAGCAAGCGCGGGCCAAGAAACCACCGTTAACTTATCGGCCTACCACTGCAACGCAGACGGTAGGCCGACAAGATGCGCTAGTCACGTGGTTCTTTTTGTATTTCGCGGGCTTTCTTTGCAGCTTGGAAAAAATGGTATACGTGAGACTTTCTTTATCGCAAATAATGCACTTGGGGTTTCTGAAGATGCTCTCGAACTTTGCAAGCAGCATTTCTTGCCTAACATCAGTATTTAGCAATTTAGTTAAATAATCTTAATTAACAAATTGGTTAATTACAAAACAAAAATATTGTCTGTAGTACGCAAGGTGGCTGTCAGCAATTTGCAACTGATTTCACTAGCCTGCCTCTACCATTGTATTTTTTAACCCTTGGCTAAAGATAGCTGGGACACCCTGTATATATCTCCGTGCATTAGTACACTTTTTCCTTTCATTCTTACTCGAGTAAATATATAAATAAATACAGAAGTAAAGAGAATGGCAAACTTAGAATATAGCTGACCTAGTTGGTAGGTATTCATGTTAAGAAGACATGACGTGGAAACATGGACGTAAGAGAAAAGTCGAGAGAGTGAACAGCTATCTCTCACGTCGACCACTACTCGCATTTGATTGATAGGTATGGCCTGTTACGTGGGAATGCGCAGATAAATATTTGTGTCTACCTTCGGTTCCGCCGCTGTTTTATTTTTCAGTTGTTAGGGGCGTTTCTGGTGTCTTGACTACTCTCCTGTGTCGGTGTTTGCACGCCCTGTTTTTATAAAGGGCCCCTAACAGCCTCTGAAAATAGAACAAAAAACAAAAACAACAAGCGCATTATTTTCTCTTGGCATTTCTTGTCTTTTGGTGCACTTTGTGATGACAGAACTGTGATTCACGTGACATCATCAGGGTACATACTCTCGACTGGTGCATATACGAGAAATAAGTTGTGAATTGTCTCCCATACTGCCTTGCTATGCAGCCGCCCACCCGCTCTTGCTTCTCTCGTACGACTATCGTGTGCGATTGACTGATTTCGCTCCATTTTGTGCGTTTGCGACCGCGCATGCAGAGATAACAGACTGTAGCCGACAAGCGCGAAATCATGGTAGTTTCATTGCTTAGTGCTGACATTGTACGCGTGCTTTATGAAGAAATAAGTAGCGAGGAGATGTCCCCTGTAAGAAGGGTATTGAAGGCAAGAACGAAACCAATGGAAAAGGTGCCGGATTATATGATTCTTCCATCGCACGCACTCTTTACAGCGGAGACGATGCAGCTTTCCAGGAAAAAGGCGAGTGTGCTTCGACGGTTTTTTGTATATTTTTTATTGCGTTAGCAATTGTATGAACATTCAGGACAGGTTTTCACCGTCGCCATCATGTTCTGTATAAACTCTAAATCGATAACATCTCTCCGCGCATTGTATGTTCTACCCGCGAGTAAAAGCTCGCAAGCGTTGGCAAGGAGCATGGCTAAAGCAGAGATGAAACAAGCTGGCCATCTCCATCACACTGAATAACATTGTGGGATGCCGTGTCGATGGAAGGACGCATCCCAACATAAAACGTAACAGCTCTTTATTAACGAAGTAGCAGCAGCGGGGTGAGCATACCGACGCTGCGCTCAGTCAAGTAGCGAAGGAATGATGCCTTCCGAGCTTGGCAGCTTGGGTTTATAGCCACCGTCGGTAACGTAAGCCTCCGGTGACGCTGCGGTGGCGCTGTCCCTTATCGGAGGCGTGGTGCAGCATGCAGCCGTGTCACGCCGGGCTAGCTAGTGACGAGGCGGAGGTTGCGCTGGTTTCTGCGCAGTGTGTCGCCACATCACCCCCCCGCGGAGTGCAGAGCCCTCACGGTCTGTAGTAATCCGGGAGGCGTACCAGACTTCCAGAGCGTGTCATGACGGGAGTGGGCTGTGACGTCGGCGGCTGTGGATAGCTACCTGTCGATGGAGTGGCGCTGCCCGGTTCGTTTGCAGCGATGTATGCAGGCTTGAGCCGGTCAATCGAGACGCGGACGTCATTCCCGTTCAGGCGCAGCGTGAACTTTTTGTCGTCGCGATGGATGATCAGGTAGGGTCCACTGTAGGGTGGCTGGAAAGGCCTGCGGACGGTGTCGTCGCGCAGGAAAGCGTGCGTGCACGATGCTAGCTCCTTGAACACGAAAGGTGTAGGCTTGCTGTGGTGGGCTGCAGGTGATGGGCGTAAGGGGGCGATGGTGCGCCGGAGCCGGGCGACGATGTCGGTGGGATCTGACGTCGCAGTGCTGGATGGCAGTGCAGCGAGAAATTCACCTGGGAGACGGAGTGGTTCCCCGTAGATGAGCTCTGCTGGTGTAGCGTGGATGTCCGGCTTGAAGGTGGCGCGAAGACCGAGGATGACGGCTGGGATGGCCACGAGCCAGGTTGAGTCCGGGTGGCACATAATGGCTGCTTTGAACTGTCTGTGGAAACGCTCGATCATTCCGTTGGCCCAGGGGTGGTAACTGGTGGTTGTCTTTCCCACTGGAACGTTGTCTTTCCCACTGACATATTGGATGTCGGTGGTGAACTGTGCAATGAACGAGAGTTGGTTCTGCTGTACAGGCGGGAGTTTGTCGCGACGTTGAGAGAAGGCGTAGGTAAGGGGCTTGTGGTCTGTATAGATGGTGCAGTTCTATGCTTCGAGAATATGGCGAAAGTGTTGCACTGCTTCGTATATCGCCAGAAGTTCTCTGTAGTAGGCTGGCAAATTTGTCGGGGCGGTAGTCGTGGTTTCGTCAGTGGAACTGGCGGTTGAAGGGGTCGTTTTCTGAGCTGCGAGTTTCTTGGAGAAGAATGCCAAGGGATGCCAGGTGTTGTCCATGCGTTGCATGAGGGCGGCGCCGGTGGCGAAGCTAGATGCGTCCGTGAAGAGTCCCAACGGAGCGTCTGGCACGGGATGGGTGAGGAGCGTGGCGGTGCAGAGGGCGGCTTTGCATTCTTCGAAAGTTTTCGTTAACGTCGGTGTCCTTGTGATGGGTTGGTTTCCTCGTAGCCAGCCAAAGCATCATAGAGGGGAGCCTGGTAGTCGGCTGCGTGTGGCAAGAAACGCCTGTAAAAGTTCAGCATGCCGAGGAAACGGCGAAGATCTTTAGCGGTGGTGGGTTGAGGGTAAATTCTGCAGGTCCGAGATGCGTTCGGGCAAGGGCCCTCAGATGAAACTTCGTGGCCGAGGAAGTGGATGACGGAAGCGCCTAGCGTACTTTTTTGGGTATTGACGAGTAGACCGTGGTCATCGAGGCGTTGGAACAGCAGACGAAGGTGGCTGTGGTGCTCTTCGGCGTCGCCGGAGAATACCAGTATGGCGTCAAGGTAAACGAAGCAGAAGTCGAGGCCGCGGACGACTTCGTCGATGAAGCGCTGAAAGGTTTGTCCAGCGTTCCTCAGGCCCAAGCTCATGAAGGGGAACTCGAACAAGCCAAAGGGAGTGATGATTGCGGTTTTCGGCACGTCATCCGGATTGACGGGTATCTGTGTGTAGGCCTTCACCAAGTCTAGTACGGAGAACACGTGGCAGCCATGAATGCGATGGGCGAAGTCCTGTATGTGGTGGACGGGGTACCTGTCCGGGATGGTGCACGCGTTGAGGGCACGGTAGTCCCCACAGGGTCACCAGCCTTTGGTCTTCTTTGGAACAAGGTGAAGTGGCGAGGCCCATGGACCGTCAGAGCGGCGGGCGATTCCTTCGCGGAGCATGGCCTTGAACTCTGTTTTGGCTATGTGCATGCGGTCCGGGGCAAGGCGGCGGGTGTGGCAGAAAACTGGGGGGCCTGAAGTGGTGCGGATGTAGTGCACGGTGGTGTGCTGCACTTTGCGTGGCAGTCCGCTGGGGCGCGTCAGTCCGGGAAATTCGGCGAGGATGGCGTGTTATGGCGAATGGTTGTCGACACTGAGTACCTTGATGCTTGGCTGTTGGGCGGTCGTTCGCTGGCCTGGTGTGGAATGTCCCGTTGTCGCGTCGATGAGGAGGTCGTTGCGGCAGTCCGGAAGGAGGTTGTAGTGGGCCAGAAAGTCTGAGCCGATGATTGGCTCGGCGACGTCGGCGATGACAAAGTTCCAGTGAAGGTCACGGCGTAAGTTTCTGAGCTGGATGTGCAGGCGGAGCGAGCCATACGTCTTGATTGTGGAGCTTAGAATAACAGAGAGCTGAGCTAGTTGGTAAGCATTCATTGTAAAAAGACGGCGTGCAAACACGGACACAAGAAGGAAGTCAGGACACCACAAACGCCGACTAACAACTGAAGAGACGCACAACGGCTGAAAAGAAAGAAGGCACGAAAACTTATCTGCGCATGCCCATCCAACAGGCGAACCTATCAATCCGGCACGCGTGGCGGTCTACGTGGAAGATAACTGTTAAGGTATTTGATTTCATCTTTATGCAAGTTAATCGACGGTTGGCTCACGCATGCGCTACCACTATTCTCGATATGCCATGCTTCAATCATCAGGCGCATTTCTTCATTTCTATGCCGGTACAACACTGCGCATTCATCAAATTTTGGCGTGCACTTACAATCTCGACAATGTAAGGATAGATTAGAAGGTGAGCCTCCTGTTAGCGATCTCTTATGTTCTAATAATCTCTGGTTGATGCATCGGCCCGTCTGTCCTACGTAGAAGCGGCCGCAGCTGAAAGGGATCTTATACACCACACTCGTACGGCAATCAATGAATTTGTTGATGTGTTTCACGAAACAAATATCGGTCCGCTTCTTGTCTTTTACTCCCTCATTCTTCCTCTGCACAGCGGCACAAATCTTACCTAGCTTATTGGCAGCCGTGAAAACAACATTAACGCCGTATCTAGTTCCTACTTTCTTTAGCCTGTGAGATACGCGATGAATGTACGGTATACCTACGACACGTTTCTTCCTATCGCTTTCTGCAACCATGCTCGGACTTAACACAATAGACTTCTTTAAACGTTCAGCGACCGTGGCCACTGCATCACGAGGATACCCTACATCTAAAAGACGTGTAACCTGTGCGTTAAAGCTATCACTCATTTTGTGCTCACACGACTTGGTGAGGGCTGACTTAAGGCAAGACATGGCGATGCCGTTTTTTACAACTTTCGAGTGCTTCGACGAAAAATTTAACAGCGGTTTCGAAGATCTAGGAGAATACTGCCAGCACACGTGGTTCTTCTGGAACGTTAAGGAAATGTCTAGAAATTGCATTTCATTATTCTGAGGCACCTCTTTAGTGAAGCTCAGCCCTCCTCCATTTAATTCAAATTTTTCGCTCACGGAAGTTATCACCTTTTCAAAGTCCTCACCACTACAAAAAATCAAGTAATCGTCCACATAACGAAAAACCTTAATAACCGAATTACCTAAGACGCCTTCCAAAAGATTGTCAATCTTGCTAAGGTATAAATCACTAAGAACCGGAGCAACTTTAGACCCAATACATATCCCTGATTTCTGCACATAAACGCCTTCCTTCCAACCTACCAGCGTCGACTTTAAATACATGGAAAGGATTTCTAGAAATGCCCCGGTAGAAACACCACATTTTTCGGTGAAAACCGTCTGGTGCTCTTGTTCGTTAATACATTCATTAACACATTTTAACAAGTCCTCATGCGACAAAGAATAATACAGGTCTTCAATATCCATGCTAAAGGCCTTACAACAGCCGGGGTTCTCCTCTGAGAGGAACTGAACTAGCGCCTGAGAATTACGCATACGAAAAGGGTCTGAAAAACTCAAAGAGGTTAAGCAGTTCTGCAAATAACTAGATACAGCGATTTGCCAGGTGCCTTGCTCTGAAACGATTGCTCGAAACGGAATCTCGTTCTTATGTGTTTTGGCTGAAAAAAACAATTCTAAAGTGAGTGATTTAGCCTTCTTGACGTTAGAAGCTATTCTCTCAAGATTATGTCTTAACAAAAGGTCGACAGCACGTTGCCTAACTACGATGGCTTAAGTTTTACCGTCCTAAAATTCTTTTCTATGGCTGTTAATGCTTTTTCTGAGAACACACTCTCCGGCATAATTACAAAATACCCTTCCTTATCTGAAATTACTGGCCTGAGTTTCTTCTCGACACAGTAATTAACCAAAGGCCGGATAGGATCAGAACATTTGAGATGCATATTAGAACCCTTGATGCTAGCAACGCAGTCTGACATGCAGTGGGAACGCTCTTCCTCAGGAACAAGTCTAGTGATTGTACGCGGCAAACTTAAAACGTCTATTGGTTTCAGGTTCGGCTTAAAACAGTATTTAGGACCTAAGGCTAGGGTTTTGCAGTGACTATCGTCTAAGGCAGCTCCTCCAAGGATTAGCAAGTTATTTTGCGGTGAAACAGTAGAAATAATCTTCCTCTTACATGGTTGAAGTTCTCGAAGTTTTACCCTCCATATGAATTCCGCATGCTGGTTAGCTACCCTCATCCAGTCGGCGTACATCTGCTTCTGGCGGCGATCGTCACGCGAAGTCGAGCAACGGACCTTGAGGCATTCCTGGTAAAATCTCACTTGACGCCATGATTCCGCGGTCAATATGGCACATATCCGCCTGGCATGTCCGGTAGAAGGTTGCAGAAAGCCGCACAAAAGTTGAACTTCAACTGGGCAAACTCTATTCTTAGAAAACCATGAAAAAGTTCTAGCACGGACCAAGCAAATAGCAATTAAAGAAGCCAAAGAGGCAGGATTGTTCAGATTAGTAGGGGAACACGGAAAAGGGCTCAGAGTACTAGAAATGAAGCTTAGAATAACAGAGAGCTGAGCTAGTTGGTAAGTATTCATTGTAAAAAGACAGGGCGTGCAAACACGGACACAAGAAGGAAGTCAGGACACCACAAACGCCGACTAACAACTGAAGAGACGCACAACGGCTGAAAAGAAAGAAGGCACGAAAACTTATCTGCGCATGCCCATCCAACAGGCGAACCTATCAATCCGGCACGCGTGGCGGTCTACGTGGAAGATAACTGTTAAGGTATTTGATTTCATCTTTATGCAAGTTAATCGACGGTTGGCTCACGCATGCGCTACCACTATTCTCGATATGCCATGCTTCAATCATCAGGCGCGTTTCTTTTTTTCATGGTTTCTAAGAATAGAGTTTGCCCAGTTGAAGTTCAACTTTTGTGCGGCTTTCTGCAACCTTCTGACGGACATGCCAGGCGGATATGTGCCATATTGACCGCGGAATCATGGCGTCAAGTGAGATTTTACCAGGAATGCCTCAAGGTCCGTTGCTCGACTTCGCGTGATGATCGCCGCCAGAAGCAGATGTACGCCGACTGGATGAGGGTAGCTAACCAGCATGCGGAATTCATATGGAGGGTAAAACTTCGAGAACTTCAACCATATAAGAGGAAGATTATTTCTACTGTTTCACCGCAAAATAACTTGCTAATCCTTGGAGGAGCTGCCTTAGACGATAGTCACTGCAAAACCCTAGCCTTAGGTCCTAAATACTGTTTTAAGCCGAACCTGAAACCAATAGACGTTTTAAGTTTGCCGCGTACAATCACTAGACTTGTGCCTGAGGAAGAGCGTTCCCACTGCATGTCAGACTGCGTTGCTAGCATCAAGGGTTCTAATATGCATCTCAAATGTTCTGATCCTATCCGGCCTTTGGTTAATTACTGTGTCGAGAAGAAACTCAGGCCAGTAATTTCAGATAAGGAAGGGTATTTTGTAATATGCCGGACAGTGTGTTCTCAGAAAAAGCATTAACAGCCATAGAAAAGAATTTTAGGACGGTAAAACTTAAGCCATCGGTAGTTAGGCAACGTGCTGTCGACCTTTTGTTAAGACATAATCTTGAGAGAATAGCTTGTAATGTCAAGAAGGCTAAATCACTCACTTTAGAATTGTTTTTTTCAGCCAAAACACATAAGAACGAGATTCCGTTCGAGCAATCGTTTCAGAGCAAGGCACCTGGCAAATCGCTGTATCTAGTTATTTGCAGAACTGCTTAACCTCTTTGAGTTTTTCAGACCCTTTTCGTATGCGTAATTCTCAGGCGCTAGTTCAGTTCCTCTCAGAGGAGAACCCCGGCTGTTGTAAGGCCTTTAGCATGGATATTGAAGACCTGTATTATTCTTTGCCGCATGAGGACTTGTTAAAATGTGTTAATGAATGTATTAACGAACAAGAGCACCAGACGGTTTTCACCGAAAAATGTGGTGTTTCTACCGGGGCATTTCTAGAAATCCTTTCCATGTATTTAAAGTCGACGCTGGTAGGTTGGAAGGAAGGCGTTTATGTGCAGAAATCAGGGATATGTATTGGGTCTAAAGTTGCTCTGGTTCTTAGTGATTTATACCTTAGCAAGATTGACAATCTTTTGGAAGGCGTCTTAGGTAATTCGGTTATTAAGGTTTTTCGTTATGTGGACGATTACTTGAATTTTTGTAGTGGTGAGGACTTTGAAAAGGTGGTAACTTCCGTGAGCGAAAAATTTGAATTAAATGGAGGAGGGCTGAGCTTCACTAAAGAGGTGCCTCAGAATAATGAAATACAATTTCTAGACATTTCCTTAACGTTCCAGAAGAACCACGTGTGCTGGCAGTATTCTCCTAGATCTTCGAAACCGCTGTTAAATTTTTCGTCGAAGCACTCGAAGGTTGTAAAAAACGGCATCGCCATGTCTTGCCTTAAGTCAGCCCTCACCAAGTCGTGTGAGCACAAAATGAGTGATAGCTTTAACGCACAGGTTACACGTCTTTTAGATGTAGGGTATCCTCGTGATGCAGTGGCCACGGTCGCTGAACGTTTAAAGAAGTCTATTGTGTTAAGTCCGAGCATGGTTGCAGAAAGCGGTAGGAAGAAACGTGTCGTAGGTATACCGTACATTCATCGCGTATCTCACAGGCTAAAGAAAGTAGGAACTAGATACGGCGTTAATGTTGTTTTCACGGCTGCCAATAAGCTAGGTAAGATTTGTGCCGCTGTGCAGAGGAAGAATGAGGGAGTAAAAGACAAGAAGCGGACCGATATTTGTTTCGTGAAACACACCAACAAATTCATTGATTGCCGTACGAGTGTGGTGTATAAGATCCCTTTCAGCTGCGGCCGCTTCTACGTAGGACAGACGGGCCGATGCATCAACCAGAGATTATTGGAACATAAGAGATCGCTAACAGGAGGCTCACCTTCTAATCTATCCTTACATTGTCGAGATTGTAAGTGCACGCCAAAATTTGATGAATGCGCAGTGTTGTACCGGCATAGAAATGAAGAAACGCGCCTGATGATTGAAGCATGGCATATCGAGAATAGTGGTAGCGCATGCGTGAGCCAACCGTCGATTAACTTGCATAAAGATGAAATCAAATACCTTAACAGTTATCTTCCACGTAGACCGCCACGCGTGCCGGATTGATAGGTTCGCCTGTTGGATGGGCATGCGCAGATAAGTTTTCGTGCCTTCTTTCTTTTCAGCCGTTGTGCGTCTCTTCAGTTGTTAGTCGGCGTTTGTGGTGTCCTGACTTCCTTCTTGTGTCCGTGTTTGCACGCCCTGTCTTTTTACATTGATTGTGGAGCGGTTTGCCGCACTGAGCTCGAAAGACCTAGGCGGACGAGGACCTTGAAGATGGGATCGCGGGTAGCAGCAAATGTCGGAACCGCTGTCGACAAGGAACCGCTGCTTCGTGATTTGGTCAGTGACGAAGATGCGACGGCCTCTGGGTTGGCAGCTTGCGGCCGTCTCTACGAGCTGCCGTTGGCGTTTTCCGCATGCCCAGCGGAACAGGGTGGTCGACATTGCCGGGCTCTGTCCCCGAAGCGTCGGTGGTAGTAACACGGGTGGCCATTGTTATCGGGTTGCCGCGACGAAGTGGTGTTACGGTTGCGGCTTTGCGAGTGGCGGCACTGGTGCATCGGAAGACCTTCACCCAGGCATTGTTGAATGAAGGTGAGCTGCCGGTCGATGTCGTTTTTACGGCGTGCAAGCTCGGTGGTGTTCAGCGGTGCGGCGACAGCCTGGATGGTGGGCGACAACTGCGGCAAGGAGACCTCGATGACGCAATCAGCGACCTCGGCAAGTTGGTCGAGAGGTAGCGTCAGCTGAGCCTGCAGAATTGCTTGAATGTGCAGTGGAGGTCGTTGGAGCCAGAGTGATCGCAGGAAAGATTCCTGATCTTCCACGTTACCCGCGAGAGCACGCATGTGGCAGAGTAACTGCGAAGGTTTGCGCTCAGCAAGTTCTGCGGACTGAAGTTGTCACACTTTCTGGTCTTCCGAGAGTGACAGCCGGCGGATGAGTTCGGTCTTGAGGTATTCATACAGGTTGGCCGTTGGTGGGTTGGCGAGGTTGGCAAAGTCACTTCGCTACAAAAATAACCTTAATTTGCTGTAAAAGCATCTTGATTGCTTTCATGTGGGAAGTTATCTTAGAGGCCGGCTTTTTGCGACTTGGAGATCATAAAGTGGAAACTCTGCAGCATTGGGAAACAATTTCTTAGCTGATAGAGATTACTTAAAAGATACCAGCCTCGTCCGTGTCCTGATTGCTTGCAAGATAAGTGAGTTCTTGCATTTTGTACTACCACCTCTACAACTACCTGTGCTTGACACAGTGTCACGAGGAAGGGGCACGTGCGCAACGATGGAATGTTCTGATGGTATGCAAGGAGCAAAATATTTCTCGATGGTAGGCACCTCTGCCACGTCGGTGCATGCGATTGGTCGGACAAGGGCTTGAGCCGTGGCGAAAAACCCAAGGAGAGCGAACGGTCATTCTCTGTGGGGCACCGTTCAGTGAAGGTCGACGAAGCCAGCATCTCACGGCTGAAGAGAGGGGTGGGTGCCGAGTCCAGAGATGCAGCACCAAGAGTCCATAGTATACACATCGTTCTCGGTAACGACCGGGTGAGGCTACCACAGAGTCGCAGCATCCTTGTCACAGCGGTTCCTGGAGCACCTGCAACGCTCCACGTTTGTTGGCAGAACAGCTCAGGCCCACAGGACAGTCCCTGGGGTGCCACATCATCACGTGAGCCACAGACTCGCTTGGAACAAGGGACCGAGGAGGCGGCTAGGCCTAACGCATCCACTTCCGTGATGGCCATGACGACTGCGAAACCGGCAACAAGTGGATCGTCCAGTTGCTTCTGAGCAACGACGACCGCAGGACCTGATCGAGAACATCGACGGCGAGCGTGACGCAACACGGACGACAAGGGAGTTTACTTAGACGTCACGCCAACCGTACGAAACGTAAGGACGCTCCTGTACAGACACGACTAAAAGGCCAGTGTGGCCAGACTGCTGTTGCAGCTTAGGACTGAGTTTAGCTAAAGTATTGTTGTAGCTTATTTGCATGCATTTGTTGAGGTTTGGCCGTGTTGCATAAAGTGTGTGTGCTGTGCCACCACCGTCTCCCGAGCCACACCAGTGACACGAAAACAAGCAAATGGGGCACGTGGCTCAGGTGGTGTAAAATGCCACTGTCAGTGCACTGGAAAGATGGCGGGACGTGCACTAACCGTCAACTGAATTTTATTTCAGAAAGCCAGGTGTTATTAGTGACATGTAAAATACAGAACTACACCGGTTGTTCACATGCAGGCCCCAGCTGCAGAGGCAGTCCTCCCAACATTAATGCACCGTATATGATCTGAAAAATGTGTTGACAAAGAAACCTGCATGTAAATAAACCAAAGTTTCAATTTGTTTTCACAGTCTACCTTTGGGGCAGCAGTGAATCTATGTTATATTGAAATTGCAGATAAACATGCTTTGTTATATTAAGGTTAAAAAGGCATGCTATGAACGTAGAGTTATAAAATGTTAAATGCTACTTTTTCATATTGAAGTTGGTTATGTCTGAGCATAGTTGTACTCTCGATACTGCCCAGCCCTGCTTGCTGGTAGCAATACTTTTGTGTTGAATGCGAGAGCCAACTTGTTGGCAGGGTGAACATGGCTCAGCATGGCTGTGCTTCGCTGCAAAGCCCTCCCTCTCACCCGGCACGCTGGGTCATGTTCACCCAAAGACGTTGAAAACTGCAAGGTGAATGGGCTGTGCTCTGCAGGAATTCTTTGGCAGTTCACGAGTGCCTGAGGTCGAGGGACTTCTCTACCTGAAGAGTGATGGCAAGAAAGCCTGGAAGAAACACTTCTGCCTCCTGCGGGCGTCAGGGCTGTACTATTGCCCCAAGGGCAAATCCAAGGTGATTGCTGCTTCTCACTAGCATGGCCAGTGTTGATGTGAAAATTTCAGCTCCTGTGAATTGCTTTGTTGGTGGAGCCATCTTTCTTGTGAATCACAGACAAAGTAGCAAGCAAGCCCGCTCTTTCTAAGCTTTTCTGTCGTGTTGGCCAATGCGTGCGCATGTTCTCCACTGGGCTGGTGCACATTGAGGCCACTCCAGACGAAGCTGCACGCATGTACAGAAACGTGTAGCCAGCACGCTGCTGATGCCTTTTTAAGTCTGTTTCGTATGAACTAGACGAAAATTGTTTGTCTGTACTGTCGATTTCAATTGACGAAAACAAGCTGTGCGAACTGAATTTGAATAATAAAGCTTGAGTGTGAATCAAATTGAACAATTTTCGAATATTTTTCTAATACTTTGAGGCGAAAAACAGATAACAAGTTGATCCCTGAGCATATTCTTATGAGATAGTGCCAACATCGCAGACGTGCGTCTCGGACCCACTGTGTTGACTCGTGGGACCTGTGAGTAAATTCCCAACCTTCTCCCCACTCCCTCTTGATCCCAGAGCAGAGCTCTCTCAGCTGCGTAGCCGCTGTCAGTTGCAGAAGGGAGTGGAAGGTTGGCCGTAGCTGCCTTGCCTCATATCGTGGTTGTTCACACTTCCCAAGGACGGAGACGACTCCTTTCTTTGCAAAACAACTCGATATTTATATACAGGGTATATATACAAGGTTACATGGCAGCTATGTACATTGGAACTTTCGCAACATCATTCGGCAGAGCCGACAAGTGCATGGCACCGCTCCTGCGACAAGAACTCCCGTGCGGAGCCGGGAGCCAGGTTTTAACCCCCTGATTGCTCCTCCCAATTCTCCCCACGGCAAATCAAAACAACTCGGCCCGCTTATTGGGCCAACCGTAAATTGGTCCGCCGGAGGCCTCCACCCCCTCTCTCTCTCTGAAGCCTTTTGAGCCACCAGCCTGAGAGAGAGACGTGGAAGACGTCCGGCAACCGACATTCTCAGAAGTGCACCCAAAAAAAACATACACGATGGTGGCGTCGTTCAACTACCCTGATCGTGTTCATACACTGTGCGGCCGGTTAACTAGCTGAGCCATGCCGTCCCTCCTCGGAAACATCTCGCATCCGTTGACAGGCTTTTAACAGCCACTTTGCGAGATTTATCTGTGCCACGTGCACCGTCCTCGGCGACATCTCGTCTCCGTCGACAGGCGTCCACGGATCCTATGCGAGATTTACGGTGTCACAGTCTTAGCTTCCTTCGCACCGCTTCGCGGACCCCCCGCGGGGCTGCGGGCCGCTGCGTTGGTCGTTAAACCGACGGTCAATAGGGCGCGTCTTTTTGTCCGAACGGTTATGGGCAGCTGGAAAGTGTCCTTTTGTCCCCGCGCTTCCTACACTCAAACCGAGCGTCGCTGCGCTCCGATCTCGGCCTCGAGGCTGGCTTCTTGGAAGCCGCCTTCTGGGGAAAGACACAACTATCCCCCCCGTTCTCGACACGCCGGACCTTACACTGTGGTTAGACGTTCTGCAGCGTTTCGAACCTTGTGACGAAGACGATCACGGGGCAACTCTTTGTACTTGCGATCGAGCATGACATACTTGGAAACATTGGGCACCCTACAACCGAGCTTACTGCTTGGAGTCGTGGCTAGGCCTAGCTCCACTCACGGTGCCGTTGTATGAAACGAACTCGGCGGGCAAGAACACTGCGCTAGCGGACGTGTGAAGAAAGCAAAGAGGCCGCAGTGTGCTTCGTCGCAAGCAACAAATTGCATCGCCCACTGGTTCCTCGGAACTGTGGATGGGCATTTTACACATCGGCAGCCCCGCCAAACTCGTCGTGCAGTGACCGCTTGGAGCACCGGTGGAAGCGGCTAGCAGTTACACTTGTCGTTGCCCCAAAACACCAGACCAAGCACGCTGCACGCTAATTTTTTATTGTTAGATTTATTTTCTGTTATTATAAACCATTATATTTATTTTCCGGAAGTTTGAGTACTTCAAATACTGAATCGAATACAAACACTATTAGAAAAATATTCGAAAGTTTGAATATTCGCACACCTCTAACGAAAACTGTTCCACTTGAACTAGGACTAGTATTATGGTAACTGCACTAATCAACTTTGGTCTGTAGTTTAGAAAAAAAAATACTGTCGACGTTTAATGTCCAGAGTGAATTGGTGGCTAAAATGTTCCAAAATTACTCTGCCAAAACCTCTGTCTCAAGGCGGTGATTTGGGCGACTGGATCGCTTGAAACAAAACCTGGCCTAATCGTCAAGCCATGATGTATAATTTACGTGGAATCCTTTTTATTTATAGTGAAGAACCGTGCAATCTAAACAAAGGACACAGCACTTGGTTTATTGGGAAAACACAGTGCTCGAAATGAAGTGCACAGAGGAAGGGAAACTATCAAGACTTAGAATAACAGAGAGCTGAGCTAGTTGGTAAGTGTTCATTCTAAAAAGACAGGGCGTGCAAACACGGACACAAGAAAGAAGTCGGGACACCACAAACGCCGACTAACAACTGAAGAGACGCACAACGATGGAAAAGAAAGAAGGCACGAAAACTTATCTGCGAAACGGCTGTTTGGCCTAGTTGGAAATGGTTCATCATTTAAGAAGCGCAAAATGACACGGGGACGAAGCATAGACACACACAGGACAAGCGCATGCCCATGCAATAGGCTAACCTATCAATCCGGCACGCGTGGGGGTCTACGTGGAAGATAGCGGTTGAGGCATTTGATTTCATCTTTATGCAAGTTAATCGACGGTTGGCTCACGCATGCGCTACCACTATTCTCGATATGCCATGCTTCAATCATCAGGCGCGTTTCTTCATTTCTATGCCGGTACAACACTGCGCATTCAGCGAATTTTGGCGTGCGCTTACAATCTCGACAATGTACAGATAGACTAGAAGGTGAGCCTCCGGTTAGCGATCTCTTATGTTCCAATAATATCGGGTTAATGCAATGGCCCATCTGTCCTACGTAGAAGCGGCCGCAGCTGAAAGGGATCTTATACACCACACTCGTACGGCAATCAGTGAATTTGTTGGTGTGTTTTACGAAACAAATATCGGTCCGCTTCGTGTCTTTTACTCCCTCATTCTTCCTCTGCACAGCGGCACAAATCTTACCTAGCTTATTGGCAGCCGTGAAAACAACATTAACACCGTATCTACTTCCTACTTTCTTTAGCCTGTGAGATACGCAATGAATGTACGGTATAGCTACGACACGTTTCTTCCTATCGCTTTCTGCGACCATGCTCGGACTTAACATGATGGACTTCTTTAAACGTTTAGCGACAGTGGCCACTGCATCACGAGGATACCCTACATCTAAAAGACGCGTAATCTGTGCGTTAAAGCTATCACTCATTTTGCACTCACACGACTTGGTGAGCGCTGACCTAAGGCAAGACATGGCGATGCCATTTTTTTACAACCTTCGAGTGCTTCGACGAAAAATTTAACAGCGGTTTTGAAGATCTAGGAGAATACTGCCAGCACACGTGGTTCTTCTGAAACGTTAAAGGCCAACTCCAGCGATTTTTCGAGGTCAATGGATCTCAATAAAATTCGCTTTGGGTATGTTCCTTTTCATGTTCCCGTTGTTTATGCCAAATTACAAGCTGGAGACATGCGTAGATTCATTACAAATAAATTTTATTGATTGTCCCGACTCTCCCCACCTTGCTTCCCAGAATTATTGGCAACATTGTGTGCGTGACGTCATTTTTGTTAAAGCGGAAGTGACGGAACCGACGGACCCCTAGAGCGTCTGCTATCCGCAACGCAACAATCACGTGTGGTTGGCGAGCGCTTTGTTGGCTGGGCGTGTGAATTTCTGTTCCTTGTGGCAGTGCGTGCGATGGGTGGCAAGTGGTGTTGCGTTGTGGGCTGCACACGATTCCCCATTGGCAGTCACGAAACACTCGCACCTAACGATTACCTTGCGTCTTTATATTAGAGCTAGCAATGCCGGTCTACCACACGGAAAGTGCAGTAATACCATACCGGCTGAAGATTGCACATGCGTGAACATTACCATACAGAAACACTTTCTGTAACGTATACAGGGTACACCAGGCCTATCGGTATACGGTGAGCTGCGCGTCGTGTGAAACAACTTAGCCTAATCTAGTAACGTTGGTGCGAAAAGGCTGCTCGTACTTGGCTTATATTAAATTCCTTCTGCCCTACCAACGCGACATTGAACGCTGCTATTGCCGAACTTATGCACTTTTCCCATAGCAATATTAAGAAGCTTTAGTTAGTGTGCAAACTTCTCAGCGATAGCATTTTACCCAATCACGGCCCCACAAACTTGAGCTACCTGGACAGGTGGCGCCATCTGGCGGTGGAATGCGCAACCAGGCAAGCAAGGAACTAAACAGGTGTGCCTACTTCATCGAAAAGGAATGGAATGGCGATTTTAGTTCGCCTACAAATGCGTCCGAATTGCAGCCGTCATTTTCCGACAGCTCCAAGGAGCCTGTGCGCATAGCACGGTCAGTCACGCACAAGATATATTTCCGAGGGAGTCACCTTTCCCCTGAGCGTCTGCTCTTCGCAGCTTTCATACTACGCGCTGGCGGGACTGGCATGCCTTGCATGATTTCCTGTTTTTCCCTACTTTTACGTCACGCGAAGACAGTATGCTCGGTTGGCTTTCGGTTTCGGTGTTGCGCTTTTTTGTGTGTTTAAAATTATTCTCCGATTTTCAAAGTATTTCTGCTATCGGGCCCATGACAGGAGCGTCTCAGGAACATAAAAGCACCATCACTTTGCCGGAGTTGGCCTTTAAGGAAATGTCTAGATATTGTATTCCAATAATTATTCTGAGGCACCTCTTTAGTAAAGCTCAGCCCTCCTCCATTTAATTCAAATTTTTCGCTCACTAAGGTTATAACCAGTTTCAAAGTCCTCACCACTACAAAAAATCAAGTAATTGTCCACATAATGAAAAACCTTAATAACCGAATTACCTAAGGCACCCTCCAAAAGTTTGTCAATCTTGCTAAGGTATAAATCACTAAGAACCGGAGCAACCTTAGAACCAATACATATCCCTGATTTCTGCACATAAACGCCTTTCTTCCAACCTACCAGCGTAGACTTTAAATACATGGAAAGAATTTCTAGAAATGCCCCGGTAGAAACACCACATTTATCGGTGTTTCCGTGTTTGCACGCCCTGTCTTTTTAGAATATCAAGACTTCTAGTGGCGCATGCACCAGTGACTAAACCTGTTAAATAACATTAGTTACAAAGACAGCAACACCCCTTGTCTGTTTATCGAAGGCGTGCTAACACATGCTGCAGTTTTACATTTCATTGCAAATGCTTGAAACACTTGACGTGTAATCTTATCTTTGTGTCTGAACCAAACAGGTGTCTTTTTGAAAGTTGGTAGGCAGCCACATCTTGCACAGTGGCAGCAAGGCCATCCATTGTGCTAAATGGCAAACTTAATGCCATGGGTAGTATACGAGGATTTATTGGTCAGCTTGTAAAGAAAGGTCACGTCCTAGGTGACCCCAGGAGGCAAAAGAAAATAGTGTTCCATATTCGCCATCATGGCTACGAGCGGCACTGGCTTTGGGAGTTAACACGCACAGAAATGCACAGCGCAGTGGACGAGAGAGCAACCGAAGCTTGTTGGTTCGGGCCCGACTGGCGACAAAGCTGCGTTTTTGTCTGTTTTAATTCCTTTACGTCACAATTACTGCACTACAGACCACAAATAATGTTGCCTGTACTTTCCTTGGCTTCTAGTAGTGTACTAGTAGTAGTCTGGCATGCTAGTTTTGTGTGTGGTTTTGGTGATACCAATATCTTTCGTGACCCCACGTGATTTGTATTATTGAAATTGTACTGCATTCATTTATTTATTCATTTGCCTGTGGCTCAAAGACCAAGCAAGAGAGGAAAAAAAAATTGTGCTGATCGTTCTATGTTTTAATATTCAACAAGAAATTATTTGTTGTTTAATAATGAAAACTGTGTTCATAATAGTGCTGATGTTGTAGTTGGCTGCAAGCGCGGTGCTAACAGTAAATTGTATGGTGACCTTTAGCTTGACCTCTGGCTCCTTTAAAATCTGCCTGATGGCAGCCCTGATGGAAGGTCATCATTGGCTGCTGGGTGATTCCACGAGAGATCAAACACGCAGGTCCGGTTGATATTTTTCTTCTGTCTGGGTTTTTTATATGTTACGTGAGCGCATTCTAAGTGCACAGAACTGGAAATTTTATTTCCGAAAAGCGCGCCCAGCACGCAAAAAAAATGTTTCAGGGTGGCGGCACGGGCGTCCTGTTTTTGCTCACCGCAATGTTTTTGGATTTCATGGCTGAATTTAATGCAAACTGTAAACGTGTCGAAAACATTTCTGTTGGTTTTTATATACATTACTGTGAATTACATTCATGCTCTCTTTATGCTGTCCTCAGAAGGGAATAAATATGAAAAAATGGCAAACACGGCCGAAATTAAAAAGGTTTGCTATGTTTGATGCAACTTGGCGCGTTTCCTATTTCACACAGAAACTTCAAAACAGTGCCTAGTATAGAAAAAAGCATTTGTAACATTTCTGAGAAAGGTTGCTTTTCCTACATTCAGCGCAAAAGAAGAAAAAAAATCATTGGAAAAGTGAGTTTTCTCAAAAGAGCTCATTTTCAAAAAATAAAAAAAGACACCAGCCTCAATTTTGACGTAACTTTCTTATCGAACAACACTTATGTCTGTCAAAACACGGTTTCAGTATCATATGACCTCATTTGCTTTGTTCACGAGATATAAAGGGCCAGAATGACCCTTGCTGTGTGTTCTCACTACTGTGCCATTGATGATTGTGATCAGCTTGAATTGTGCGTAAATCTACAGTTTTAATTATTTTGCTGCAGCAGAACTTCGCTCTGGTGGCCTGTGTTCTAGAAAAATGCATTCTCAGATTTTATTTGTGTCAAGCGTGTGCGGGGGTGGGCTACTTCCGTTCTCTAAAGGGCTAACGTATACGTAGTTTGCAGCCTACAACCTTAACTTACCCAGCCATTATTCACTAATCAAGAGCACGCTAGGTGACTTTGCGAAAACTCCTCTTACACACCAAACGAAGCATCTGTATGCAGTGACAGGCCAGCTCTAACTAAATGCCACAATGAACAGGCGCACTCTTATGGAGGTGCTTTCTCACTGCCTGCTTGCTTCCTTTCCATTATGTGTATTGGACGCTCCAACCCTCTTCCCCATAAGACGCACACTATGCCTAAATAACATTTGTAGAAAGTTGTCTCGGCCATTTCCGAGCCATTTATTTCGCTTCTCGCTATCACATGTTTTCGGCGTCGCAGATAACGTCTTCCTGTATCATCTCTACCTTTACCTCAGTGTTCCAGCAGCCAGAAAACATGCGGTGCGGCATGATTAAGCCATAAGTGGCCGAAGCAGCCCAATTTATGATGTTTTGTCGGCACTTTGCTAAAGTGCTTTCCCACGTCGAGAACAGCAGAGGTGACTGGTGGCACCAGACGAACGTTATTCCTAATTTCGACAACGAGTGGCCCACACATTATCACAGTACAAAGCCTTTAGACACTGTTGGTCATAAATTGTGAAACCATGAGCAATTCTGGAAACTCATTCATGACAGCAGTGCAGAAGTGATAATGAGTGGGGCAGTGTGAACGTTTCCACCTGGTCTAGCTGTTCACTACACACGATGTGCGCTAGGTCCGAGTATTCTGTGCCGATTATTTACGCGGTCACAAAAAGAATATTGCTGAGGAAAACATTTTCGTTGCTGTTTCTGTTGTTGCCTACCTGCGGAAGGCACTGCCATGGGCTGAGGTTATTTGCGACACCTACGAGGTCTGCTAGCATTGTTTTATGCGTCTCAAGGAAGACCTGTCTACATCTATGAGAACTGGGATGAGGCAGACCAGGCATTTCTTCAGGAAGAAGAAGCGATTGATATCTTCAACTGGTGCGTCCACCTTTCCTCTGATGCTTGTTGTAGGCTGCAAACAGCCCTTTAGAGGGCGGCAGCAGCCCGCCATCGCACACGCTAGAGACCAATAAAAGCCGAGAATACAAGACAAGCCACCAGAGCAAAGTTTTGCTGCAGCAAAATAATAAAAACTGTATGTTTACGTTCAGTGCAAGCTGATAACCACCAATGGCACTTAAGGGAGAACACATAGCAAGGGTCATTTTCGCCCATTATATCTTGTGAACAAAGCAAATGAGAACATATGATATTAAAACCATGTTTTTACTGGCATAAGCACTCTTCGATAAAAAATTTTCTTCAGAATTTAGACTGGAGTTTTTTTTTTTAATTTTATTTCTTGAAAATAAACTTTATTGAAAAACCTTGCTTCTATGGCTATTTTTTCCTTTAAAGGGGTACTGACACAAAAATTTTGGCCTCGCGTTTTTTTGCTGCAATGTGTTGCTGGGGGCCTGTTAGTCATAACACGGCACATCGTTTGCTGCAGCGCGTGACAGATAATTAATTACAGGCTCCTCATTACCTACCAGTGTCAGTTTTGGTTTCAAAAACGACAAGCCTCCAGGTGCAACTATCACCACCTAGCGGCTTCAGCGCTCGATCACGTCAGCACACAGAAGTGTGACGCACTTCCGCGCTGTTCGCGTCGTCTCCTCGCATTCGCACGCTTGCCGCACGTGCTGCGCGATGTCGTCGCCATCATCGTCCTCGTTGTCGTCCTCCTCCTCATCGTCGTCTGTTGGCGACGATTTCCTTGAGACACCAACAGCGCAGCGGCGAGTGTGTCAAAACAGAAATGGCGGCTACGACGTCATCATAACTTGTTGTACCGGCTACAACGGTTACGTAGGGGAAGTAGGGGGGTCACCTCGGGTCACCTCCGAGGGTGTCAATGCAACAGGTGCGGCCTCAAATGCTGGATCGCACATGCAGACTTCAAAATTCATATAAAATACCTTCCAAGCTTTATTCGCTGTCGATATTTTGCAGATGGTACACGCACGTACACGGAAATCGATCCAGCAGGCTATCTCGGCCGCGAAATTTTGTGTCAGTACCCCTTTAAGCTGCCTGTAGAAAAATGACCTTTTGCAGAAATGTTGCAAAGGCTTTTTTCTATACTTGACACTGTTTTCAAGTTGATGTGTGGAATAGGAAACATCATGCTAAGGCGCATCAGACTTGGCAAACTTTTTTGATTTGCCAGTTTTTCACATTTTTTTTTGTCCCTTTTCAGGACAGCATGAATAATTCACTTCACAGTAATGCACATTAAAAGCAGCAGAAAAAATTTTCGACACAACATTTATAGTTCGTGTTAAATTTGGCCGTGAAATCCAAAAATATTGCGGTAAGCAAAAACAGGACGCCCGCGCCGCCACCTTCAAATATGTTTTTGGCGCGCTGGGAGTGTTTTCTAGAAATAAAATTTTCAGTTCCGTGCACTTTGAATGTGCCCACATAACATATAAAAAACCCAGAGAGAAGAAAAATATCGACCGGACAATCTCTCGTGGAATCACCCCACTGTCACTCAGGTACTGTAGTGTTAATGCAAGGGCTGCACTTGAGGCACTGAATTTCTTTACAGTTGCCAAAAGACTTGGTTTGCCTTACAACTTTTGAGATGAACAACATATATGTGGGTTTTGGATGGAAGAAGAAGTACAAGGCACCTACAGATTTTGGCTTTGCAATCAAGGTAAGCCAGTCTTAAGCTGTAGCTCAGTGTATCTCTTTATTTGCTTCCAGTACTCTCTTAGATTGAGAGCGTGGCATTTGGGTCTTTGTGCAATGAAGGACGAGCATGGCAAGCAAAGGCGTGCTGTCAGTGCATGTACTAACGGCTGTAAAATTGTGCAAGGATGCCTTGGGAGCATGGTGCCTGCGCGCACAGACTCTGGCTTTCACAACACTGGTGTGGTGAACAGCACAGCAGTGTATGCAGAGTGGACGCAGACGGACCCTTGGGAACCTTGCAAGGTGACGCTGTCGTATCTACCGTGTCTCGAGTGAGCTCTCCTGTGAGTGCTTGTGACAAGTGGAGCTCACCTTTCTGCAGTTGCCTATCTCTGGAATCCACCTGCATTTAAGACTAGACCCTGCTGGTCACCCTGCTGTGCTTTGGGTAGAGCAATGGCTTTGCATTCGTGCACCGTAAAAGGGTGAAGACTTGACTGGCTAGTGCGTGTATTTGGGCAGTGCATAAATGCCTCTGTGACAGAAGACGATTTCCTCCCCAATGCTCCTTGTGAAGCAGACGGTCAACTACATTGTTGCTCTTTGCTACAACAACTTTATATTGTTCTGAGCACCAGGCGACATGCTTTCAGTCCTAGCCAACAGTGCTTGTGTGCCCGATTGTTTTATTTTTACATATACTGCCGCCTCTTTGCGAGACATTGCAGGGGTGGGTACATAAGTTGCTTGGAAATCAGGCATAACATAGGACAAATTAGCATGCAAAGTAACGCAAAACTGCGTGAATGGGCAAGGAAATAGCAAAACGTGTGATCAGTATTGCATCAAGAAGCACGTGTTTAATGGTAGAAAAAAATCTCATAAGTATACAAACAGTGCACATCACGTTTAAAGCTCACGAGACATTTGACGATGAATTTCTTCCCCAAATCGTGCGGAAGGTAACTGCCGAAGTGCCCCGTCAAGACCATTCCAGAGTTAGACTGTGGATGGGAAAATTGAGAATCTAAAGCTGGCGTGGACAGCAAGATGAAGGGGGTGAAGGCTCACGAGTAGGGTGCTTCAAAAATGAAACTGGTGCTGCGGTAACCGAAGACTCATGTGCAATCTTGTGATAAGGCGTTTCTCAAGTGACAAGTTATGTGCGTGCAATGAAGGAGAAAAGTGGCGGTCGTATCTGCTATATGTGAACCTTATCACTTTCTTTGGCAAGGATTCCAACTCGGCAACGTTACAAGGGGGACCAGACAACGGATGCCTACTCCAAGACTGCCCTCATTAGGGTTTTATACGCAGTTAGTGTGCAATCCTTGGTAGTGCCCTTGAACGTACGATTTAAGTCAAATAGTTTGCGAAGGGCCTTCGAGTGGATGCGATCCATGTGTTTCTGCTACTTCAAGTTATGTGTAAAAGTCACCCTGAGGTATTTGAACTCATCTACGTGTGTAATATTAGTTCCTGTGTAACCTGAAGAAAAACATAAAGGCTTAACCTTATCAGAGAAGGTCATTGAGACTGTCTTTGTTAGATTAGTAGATATTTGCCAGGAATCGCTCCAAGCACAGAACATAGAGAAAACGTCATTTAATCGAAACTGGTCAGTACTATTGGAAATTACGGAATATAGTGCACAGTCGTCTGCATAGGAACAAAGTTTAACTGGCGTGTTCTAAGTGACCTTCACGATGTCATTGATATAAATAACAAATAAAAGCAGACCCAATACGGATCCTTGGGGAACACTCAACGCCCAAGGATTCAACCAGATTGCGCAATTCCAAGCCCCAGTGCCTGCTTCCCAAGCACCCAAGTCACGCATATTTTTTCTGCTTATCCATTGGTGCCAAGATCTGAAGCTGTGCACTGACGAGCACCTCACCTCGGTGTTTCCTCGCCTTTCATTGCAGAACTTGCACTCCTTTCTTTTCTGCCCTTGTGTGCTGCGTTTCATTTTCCGCACGTTTTTAAAGGGACACTAAAGGCAAATAACATTTTATGTCAGAGTGAAAGCTCAATGTATGACAACGTCTAAAACGGCAGTATTATCAACAGCAGTGCCCTAGTTACCAAGATATTAAGCTAAATGTATCACATGATGAGTGCCACGAGCGGGACATTTTGGAAGTGATCCTGATGACGTGAGAGAGTCTGAATACAATTAATCACTCGTAATCAAACTAGCTGCAATAAAAAAAGAACCTTCCGCACATCAAGAGACGTAATAAAATGCTGCTTGTTCGTTTCTGTTTGATTCATGGAAAAAAGAACCTCTTTGGCGTTGCCATGGGGAACGGCGCGCGTGGTTCAAAAGTTCCGTTTTCACAGAACTGCGCTTCGCCCAGCGCCCTGCTTTGCTCACGCGGTCGCGTCTCAGTGGTAGTTTTGGTATCGTGTACTGGCGCGTGTGTCTTGCGCGCTCGTGAAAGTCGCTCTGACAGAAAGTTGGACAAAATACTGCATGCATGTGATGTTGCCGGATGCCCGAATGGTGCACGCCGCCGCGCAGTAAAGGCGAGCAACGTTGGGCGCGGCAACAGTGACGTGCGAAATACCGCTTTCAGGCGGGTTATTTGAAGTGCACTAACGCAATGCGGACCACTAAAATGTGATTTTATTTCAGCATAAGCACTTCCTTGTCATAAAAGTAGCACTACGAGGTTTCTGGACCGCTATTTCAACAATCAACGTCGACTTAATATTTGCCTTTAGTGTCCCTTTAACTTTCTGCTTTCCATGTTGGAGGTGTGTCGCTTCTGCAAACCAGCACATGATGTCCGGTGTGGGACATCACCATTTGCTAGGCAGTGATGGTGTATGTTCCAGTTGCGCAAATCCAGAAAATCACAAAAGGGGATGCACACCTTCTATGGTGGCCATTTTGTTTATATATATAGGTTTCATTTTTTGATACATAAAAACTGATATCATGCCTTGAAGTAAAATTATGAAAAATGAGCATGGGTTCGCACGTCATCGAGTCTTCTTAGAAAGTCGTCAAACGGCCGCATTAGCTTGGCCAGAAATTTTTTCGAGGGGGGTGTATGCATGCTTGCGCATTCGTTTGTGTGCGTGTATCCATGCATAACTGAATAATTTCAGGGGGGTGGTCCCAAACCCCCTGGCTACGCCAGTGAATGGCAGCTGCAATTTTAGCGCAGTCTTACACACCTCAGGGGCACATTACAAACTCGGTGATGTGATAGTTGCACCAAACTGCACCAACAGATGAAACCTGCTACATCCTGCTATTTTGCAAAAATCCCATAATTCGTGCCGAGCATGTGCCAAGACGTTGTTCTTGCAGTCTTTTGGAGAAAAAGAAGACTTGACATGTTTGCAAACCATATTTAAATTAACCCTGTAATTTCGAGTGGTAATAAGATCATAAGTGGCTATATCGTTGGAGTAGTTGCTGGACCCAACCCGGCCAAGCAATTCTGACTGGCTCGTACTGCATAAGTAGGGTTTTATACTGCTACTAGACCATACTGCAAGATTGCGTTATTAATAGAGCTGTGCGAATAGCAGTCTTGAGTGCGAAGCAAGTTCAAATAATAAAATGTGAGTGCGAATCGAATATTTTACGAATAGTTGTGGAATATTTGTCGAATCTTTTTTTTTAATACTTTGAAGCGAAGTTACAGAAAAAAGGTTGCAGAGGATCCCTAAGCATATTCTTATGAGACAGCAACATGGAACTCATTTTTTTTTACTAAGTTGGTGAAACACTAGAGGGCTGGTGTTTCCTAGTTGTCTTATCAAGAGTGAGGCAATGCAGAGGCCAAATAGTATTTATTTACATAATTGCAACTAAAGTGGTGTAGACGACACTTTACATGCGAAAGAAAAAGACGCTATTACCTCAACCTCTCCTCCTCTTCCAACTTCTGTGGAGGCCCAACTGATGTCGCGGACAAGGGCACACTCCCTTCGAATCTGGAGTTCTTAATCTGCCCCATGTAGGCGTCAATGTATAAGAACATCTGAAATTTTGGACTCTGCCGAAATTTCAGGTCCAAAAGGGCATTAATTAAAGCCCCCCCTCTAACGCGTCTATTGATAATCTCGTAGGTTCGAACTAGTGCTTTCGTGAATCAATCTGTTTGCGGCCGTAGCAGAGTCCGAAAAGCAGCTTTGCCGCAATGCCAGAGTGTGATGGGGTGAAGCATATTGAAAATCTGAAGGGGACACTGCCACGGCACGGTGCGGCGATGCCTTTCCGGATAAGCACCGGAAATGCACGGAGGTGTGATGGCAGCGGGCGGCAAACGCGCCCAACCCTTCTGATAAGCATCTTCAGCTAACTGCTCAGTAGTGCTGTGGCCTAGCGCAATGGTATGCGTATAACCCAAACGCTCTGCGCCGCCGTTCATGCTGCCTCTTTGTGCAAGACCGCTAAGTGTGCCACACAGACCCGTTGCCTTCACGAACGAAAGCAGCTCGCCATCGCCGTGCCCGTGTGCAACCGGGAATGGAGTGGCCATGTTGTAACTAGGCCTATCCGAACGAATGCTATCATGGTAAACGCATGCGTACGGTACAGCAAGCGCCCCGGCAGTGAAGGCGTCAGCTTGGTTGGCGATTCGCGACTGCCTGAGCGGAATAAAGAAGCATGCATCGGTTTTTGGGACAGCCCGATTGTTCGGACGATTTTGCGGTCCCTACAGAGTCTGAAAAATAGGACGTTGACTGTATTTATCTTCCGAAAGTTCAAATAGTGAAATTCCGGTGCGAATCAAATCAAATAGCAAACACTATTCAAAAATTATTCTAAAGTTCCAATATTTGCACACCCCTAATTATTAAGTTCAGTAAAAATAGCTTCTAACTGCTGCAGAAAATCAGCGCTTGTTGAAATTACAAGTTCCTGGATGACAATCTCCTGTTTCATTGGTTCTATTAATTGTAATGAGCTGTACGTGCATGTTCTTTAGTAGACCATTTCCTTATATTTAGTTTTACAAAAAATTGTGGCACTATTTGTTGTAATTTACTTCCATAAAAGTTCATGCAGGGTGCTTAATTTTTGAAATAACAGAGCCGGGCTAGTTGGTACGTTAAAAAACCCAGGGCTTGCAAACACAGAAACAAGAGCCAAGTCAAGACACTACAAACGGTGTTTGTGGTGTCTCGATTTCTCTCTTGTGTCTATGTTTGCAAGCCCTGTCTAACTTAATTTTTAAGTCAAGTCTGGCCATACAGTAAGCAGACTTTGTCAACAATTCCACGTGCTGCAATAGACATTGGGATTTTGCTGAGAAAAAATGGTGTCCCAGCATCCAGGTTCTGTTTCTCGACTGCAACAACAGTTCCTGTTTGAGAACTTGCCCAAGTTAAAGCAGTCAATCATCGTTTACACGAGAGAAGGAAAAAAGGTAGCAAGAGCTCCTACCAATACAAAGCCTTTTATAGAGCACAAGTTATATTTCAGCCACAAAGGACCAATGACGAAAACCTTTATTTTATCAACCAGGATCCTGCATACACTTGACCACGCAGTGAAGACCTATAGTTGTTCTGAAAGCACGAACGTCATCAGAATAGTTGTTATGGATATTAAACAGAATCTGTGGAGAAGTTTACACAGCTGGCTTGCGCTTCCAGCAGTCTGACTAAAGCATCTGGGAAAGTCATATCCATTAACAAATATGACGTGGATTCTGGGAAAATGTGAGATGGCCTGAGGTGACGGGAGTAAAGAAACAGAAAAACAAAGAGCGGTAACTTAACGTCATTTTTTGGGGTATTCTAAGCAAACATGCATGTATTTGTGCATAAATCTATTCTGTTGCACATGTGGTACAACTGCTGCAACTTAGAGAGCTCCGGTTTGCGCCTGATAATGTGTGCTTGGTAACTGCTCCAAAAGGTTGTTACGCAGCTCAAAAGCAAGGTTTTAGCTGCTCGAGAAGCTGCACCGAAGTGGCTTCGGTCGGTCACATCACTGCAAACTAAAGAGGCGTTAAAGAAATTTTTGAACAAATATTCGACTACTGTAGCCCTTGGTTTCCTAGCTTTTGACATTTGGATAGGGTTCAAAACCGAGGGTGCAGTTCTGGCATGCGCTGACAAAGTGTTCATCAACTCTGGCAACCTTATCAGGTCTACAATGTCTTGATGTGCCAGAGTTCAGGTGTGCTTCGCCCATCATCTTTAATCTTCTCAGGGAACGCTCGCTCCGCTTCACATGCATCAGCAAGATGACCCTGACAATGCTGTCCATACTTGAAACACTGGCAGGTGGACGAGTGCCTGTGCCGGAGTACCACTGCTCCATGTATTTTAGGTTGCAGTGTTCTTCGTGTAACAAGCGCACACAAGACACGACTTAACCTGTGTCGATGCTATTTGACGTCCGCACCTGTTTCTGATGGCCTTTACAGAAGGACAAGTTCGGGACAAAAGTTGGGTACATCACTGGCTACTAGCTGTGGGCTCCGCGGTGAAAGTAAATTTCAAATGGATTTTCCGATCTTATAATCGCTTGACCTCCATTTTACTTCCCACTAATCTTGGCATCCCTGCCATACGCCTGCGCATGGCAGCCCTGCCATGTCCAGTAATCTCTCGTTTTGTATTCGGCAAGGCACAAAGACCTATAAAAACCTCAATTGGGCACAGGTCTTCATCCACGTAGCGCGCACATATGCTCTCATGTTTGATGCAAGAAATACCCGCTTGCCATGCATGCTGATAGCCCTGTTGTCCGTTGGAGTGCTCAGTATCTTTTGGATGGCCTTTCCAAATCGATCAATTATTTCGTTTTGAAGCTGTGGAGACGTATACGACGTCCCGATGCGTTTCATCCAGGCCTTGAATTCTGTGTTGTCTTTGCGTAACATGAGATCTACTGGTACACTTGCAAGGGGTGTCCCCCCCCCCATGATTTGCGCCACTGGTATGTTGGTGAGATTATCAGTGTGCTGGAAGCCTCTTTCTTGCTCTGTGGCCAAGTGGTATCTCGGCTTTCCTAGTACTATAGCTGCGTACACTCGGCATGTAGCTTTGGTAACCAGCAAAGTGGCACTGGTTAAGCCTTACTGCCAAGGCAGTGTGGCAAACACACATCGGGAGGGCCATAAATGCAGCATTTGTGTCCGTGGACAATGAGCCAGTAAATATCTCTGCCAAATTTGTCTGTGCACTCAGTGGCAGGAAGTAGCGAGCTGAATTGGCACAGACTGCCAGCACTGTGCAGCGGTCAAGGTGTCTTGTGTGACACGTGCATGGCATCAGAATAACTCGCACCTGATGGGAGTCACTATTCCCTTTGAAACAAGCAACCTGCTAGCAGGTAATGTTTCTTCATCTTTCGCTTGTGGAGGAGACAGTGTTTCATAGCTGCCTGTGTTTACTCTTGCAGCACCCCCAGATACAAACAAAATCGTCCAAGTACATCAAGTACCTTTGTGCTGATGACAAGCTGACCCTGCAGCGCTGGGTGACGGGATGCAGAATTGCGAAGGTAAAAAGTGAATTGCTTGTGTTCTCATTAACAGACAGGAGTTTCCTGGTACAGCAAGCCTTGCTGCACGTGCGCATCTCAGGCACTCCTGCAGCATTTTCATGGTCCATTTAGTTTCCTCTCTCCGATGAGTTTGAATTGACGAGCAAGGTCTAACACAAAATGGCCATGAGATCTGAACCGAGTCACCCTCCTCTTTTTACACGGATGTCATTTACTTAGCTTCTGAGTTGTGGCTGCAGTTACTAATTCTCACGCGTGCGTCTGCTTCCTGCTTCGTGCAAACATCAAACAGCCAGATTACTCACTGCGTGGCTCAGCAGTTTTATTTTGGCCGAGAATATATATTGTCTTACCGCACACACTCGGAACATTTGCTACACAATGATTGATCATTAGTATACGTACAGCAAAAGCTCATTAATTCGGGAAATCGGATAATTTGGATGTGTTCTCTGATCCCAGACAGCACGTGTATTGCTTAATAGCATCAAACTCGTTAATTCAGTCATATTCGGCTGCAATTCGGTTCGTTCGGATGAACCTCGGAGTGCACCAAGCACCGAGTGCTGCAAATTTGCAACTCAAAGGAGTGAAAATGGCGTCCGCTAACAAAGGAAACGGCCACAGGCCTTTGCAAAGGTGTGGTCGCCATCCACAATCTTACCACAGTCGTGTTGTGGGCGACTAAGACTTAAGCGGCTGTGGCAAACTTGTTTCGTTTTAGATTTTACTTGGCGCACGTGAACTGTGTAGGTGCTACCTTTTTTTTACCCACGGTGGTATAGTGGTTGCGGTGCTCGACTGCTGACCCACATGTCGTGGCATCAAATCCCGGCGGCCGCTTTTTCGATGGAGGCAAAAATGCGTGAGGCCCGTGTACTTAAGATTTAGGTGCACGTTAAACAACACCAGATGGTCAAAATTTCCGGAGCCCTCCACTACGGCATCCCTCATAATTAAAACATGGTTTTGGGACGTTAACCCCAACAATTATTATTACTGTGGGTGCTATCTTTGATCACGTCGATAGCAACTGGGGTCAAAGGTGCGGCAAGCAGTAGTTTTGTTGAATTGTGTAGTCGCCGTCATGATTGTGCATAAGAAAGCCAAGTTTCTTCAGCAGCAGATGCTGTGCTCAGCACTTTCATTTCAACTCTGGACATAGGCTGCGTGCGTGCCTTCAGCACTGCGTGGATGTTATGATCGTGTCTCTAGTGACCACGGTTTCAGCCATAGCGGATGCAGCACACAGTAGCTTTGTTTTGATTTCCAGCAACATGCAGGTCATCTGGTGGATGGCGTTGAAGATGAAGAGAAAACGGCAATTCGGCCTAGTTGGAACAAATTCATCCTTCACTTACTCGCGCAAAACACACGGGGACAAAGAGAGACCTAGGAGGACAGGCGCCTGTCCTCGCAAGTCTCTCCTTGTCCCTGTGTGTTTTGCGCGAGCAAGTGAAGGATGAAGATGAAGAGCTTCAGTCGTGGTCTGCATATCACTTGCTTGCTACACTGTGATGGACGAACAGTCAGTCACCGGCCATTTTTCCGGCAAAATGCTTGTCACATGTGCGCAATGTTGTTGATGGTGGCGGTACATAATAAAGGGTAGGTTCAGAGCAGATTTCGGCTTAAGGATTCTTGAGCCGTGGTGAATGAAGTTGCGAATGAGGAAAATGCGTTGATGTAATAGACACTTGTTTAATGTTTTCTTGATACTTTTGATAATTTGGCATTCGGTTAATTCGGCCATATTTTCTGGTCAACAAAACAATAAACAAGTGTGTATTACATCAATGTATTTTCATTTTCTTGATGAATATACATAAGTACAGTACTTATTTTGCGTAAGGGCAGAGTAAAAGCTGAAATTTTGGTCATTAACAACTTTGTTCACAGTGCGACCGCGGCTCAAGAACCCCGTGTGTTAAGCTGAAATCTGCTTTGAACCCATCTCTAATTATCGCGGCGGCAGCATTTTCGATGGAGGTGAAAATGCTAGAGGCCTATGTGCTTAAATTTAGGTGCATGTTAAAGAACCCCAGGGGGTGGAAATTTCCAAAGCCGTCCACTATGGCATCCCTCATAATCATATTGTGGTTTTGGGATGTGAAACTCCTCTGTAACTATAACTAACCATCCCTTATTGTTAGACGTCACACTAATTAGAACTAACAGATAAGAAAGCCAAGAGGATGTCATTTGTAGTAATTATGGTGTAAATGTGAAGAAAGCAAAGTGGACGAAAAGATAACTTGCCGCTGGCAGGGGCTGAACCTGCAACCTTCGAATAATGCGTCCGATGCTCTACCAACTGAGCTATAGCGGCATTCATGCCCCCCGTCCACTTTATGGGGTACATTATGGGGCATTGAAACCTGGGAGTGTTAGTCAGCGCCGCTAGTAGCCATGACGGCCAGTGTGGAACACTCTTTTTCTGCCTGCTGCTGGTCATCTGCCACCTCACAAAAAACATCACGTGCTTCGCGACACCAGCAGGCAGAAAAAGATTGTTCCACACTGGTCGTCATGGCTACTAGCGGCGCTGACTAACACTCCCAGGTTTAAATGCCCCATAATGTTCCTACCCCATAAATTGGACGGGGGCCACGACTGCCGCTGTAGCTCAGTTGGCAAAGCATCGGACGCATTATTCGAAGGTCACAGGTTCGGCCCATGCCGGCGGCAAGTTGTCTTTTCGTCCACTTTACTTTCTTCAAACTTACATCATAATTACTACAAATAACATCCTCTTGGCTTTCTTGTCTATTAGCTCTAATTAACGTTGTGTCTAGCGAAGAAAAAGAAGCCCCTAAGATGGGTCCCCCTCTTTCGTTCATCCCTTGTTGTGTACCACAGCCACGAACACCACCATGCCTGCGTAACGATAATTGTTTTGTTGGAAAAATTGCCTACAACTGATCATTCGTTCATCATAATGTAGCATGTGAGTTTTATGCTAGTATGCTAACTTCGGCTGAAGCTCTTCATCTTCAACAGCTTCCACCCTGTTTTAATTTTGTGACATTGTGCGCACACTGCCCGAAATCAAAATGAAGCTACCGAGTGCTGCATCCGCTGTGGACGAAACCATGTTCGCTAAAGGCATGCACACAGTTCTGAAGCTCACACACAGTTCTGAAGCCATGTGTGCAGCCTACGTCCAGAGTTGAAACGAAACTGCTGAGCACCGCATCTGCTGCTGAGTAAACCTGGCGTGCTAATGAACAATCATGAATGGCGACTATGCAGTTGTGAAGGTACGTGGCAAAAGCGGAACTACTGCTTATCGCAGATTTGACCCCACTCGCTATCGAAGTGATCATAGATAGCGCCCAAGCAGTTCACGTGCTACAAGTAAAAGTTTGCTGCAGCCGCTGAAGCCTTGGTTGCCAACAACGCGATTGTGGATCGTGACCAGGGGAAGGCCTGCAGCCGTTTTGGTTGTTCGCGAACGCTGTTTCGGTCCTTTGCGTGGCACGTTTGCGGCGCTTCGTGCTTGCCATGCTCCAAGGATCGTCCAGATTGACCAGTTGGTGGCCAAGTATGAGCTCCTGAACGAGAAAAGGAGGGGAGTTGTCCGAGGGACTTGTTTTCTGTATTATACGCAAGGGATGAAGCTGACAGACAATTAAATGAGCACTCACGCAAATATTTTGCATCTTTGTTTTTTCTGTTGCAATAAGTAGCTAACGAGCCACCTATCACGGCTGGAAAGCTCGTTTGCTCAAGTGCAACGATTAATTATTTGGAGACTGTTTTATAGCACCCAGTTGCAGTTTCGGTTTCAGAGAGCGCCAAGTGAGGCGGGACCCAGAATGGTTTTTATGTAAACATAGCTGGCTACGTGGAAACACACAACCGTGTGAACGTGAGCCCCGCGTTGAGAACACTTTTCAGCGAAGGCTTCCTGGGTGCTGCTATAATCCCGTCTGAGAGGTAAATATGCGTGACCCTCCAAAAATGCACTGCTGAGGCAAGAACAACGGCCTTTGTACTCCCCTGAAAGTCTGCCCCCTCTTTTCGTTGAAAAGGTCTGCTAGGAGAGAGCACTCACAAGGCTCGTGGCATAAAAACCAACGGCACGACAAGCATGTTCTAGGCTATATTATCCTTTGATATTTCGCAGATGATGCGTGTGTGTCACCACAAATCTATCATCCCACAAGTTGTGTCAGTGCTTCTTTCGGCATAGGCGACATTATTTGTGCTTTCTTAGCTGTAGTGTAATGATTAAATCCAAACCCACAACCTTCGAATTACGCGCTTGAGCTACAACCTTTCCACCTGGGCTACGAGTGGCGCTGGCTAGCACTCCCAGGTATTAAGCACCCTACAAAAAAAATTTGCTGTGGCTTAGCTCAGCTATGCCAGGATATACGTAGCATTAGCAAAGGTTCAGCTGATTATTCTTAGCTTTCCAGATTGTCTAGGATTATTAGCCTCCTTCTGTTCATTCTTCGTACGCTGAACCGCTAATTGTCAGGCAACTACTTCGGGATCCGATAAGATAAGCTTCCCGCCTCTTCTGTGCCGTTGAGCAGCATTTGCGCTCTCCTTCTCCATGGCGTTACCCACCTGCAACGCCAGTCAGAGGCGCTATCACGCGGCTCCAGCGCAGTGTCACACGGCGACTGCACAGCGAAGGCAAATAGCTGCGCGCGCACCGGCGCCAGTGTGTCTACCATAGCTACGACGTCACTCCTCTCGAATGCGCAGACCAGCAGCGGCGAATCGCGCGCGGCGGTGGCGGAGTCTGTGCAGGCGCTGGCGCCACTGTGTCTGCCGCGGCTACGACACCACTCCTCCCGAATGCGCAGAGCAGCAGCGACGAGTCACGCGCGGCGGTGGCGGAGAGCGCGTGAGATCGTGGTGGCGGAGAGCGGTGAGGCAGCTGTGTGACATCACTGAGCCTCGCGCATGCGCAGCACAGCTTATGAGGATCCACGCGAAATCGGCTCCGGCTAGGCAAGTGTAGCTAACGCTACAAAATGTGGATGAGGGAGAGCCCACTGTCGTAGGTCAAATGGTAGAGCATTGGACACGCAATTCAAAGGTTGTGGGTTCGGACCCCACTGACAGAAAGGGTGGTTTTTCATCCTCTTTAATTTCTTTTGATTTAAGTGAGAATCCTTACACTACAGTTGAGAAACCTCAAATAATGTCCCCTCTGGCTTAATTGTCTGTCGGCTTCCTTAGTTGCGAATGGACGAGGCTTTGATGGCATTAAACACTACGTATGCTTGCCAGGACCAGGTAACACGTCTGAATTATCCGATTTTCCTAATCAATAGGGGTTGAATCAACGAGCTTTCACTGTAGCAAACATACAGGAAGTGCTGTGGGAGAGTCAAGTTAAGCATTAATAAGCAGTGTAAATGACATCAAGTACAAAGGGCAATTAGGAAGAGCATATGCATGGCATCTGAATACTGGAGAGGACATTTCCATGTCAAGGATGTTAAACAGCAATATATAGTGTTAAAAAGTGAACAAGCTAAATCGGACCAGGATAAATGATAGGACAGTGAAAGTACAGTGACAAATATATGCTACACGTTAATATTGGACAAGATAAAGGTGTTTTTAAATGCGAAGCATTTCTTAGCGAACCTTTGGCACTTTGCGCGCTTCTATCTACGTATCTATCGATCTATCTATCTATCTAGCCGCCTACGTCTGGGTGCTCTCATGATCGCCTCCTTAACCTGGTGCAGAGCGAAATTGGCATGAGAGGGTAAGAAGATTTGACGAATATGACTGCCGGGTCGTGACATGAATAACATGAAAGTCCTGTCACGTACGTCGTCAAACCCTTTCCTCTAGACACGTGTGGCACATACCCATTTACCATGGGCCACGGCATACGGGTATGCGCCACAGGTGATTGACAGTTTATATCTACCCAGGAATGGCGAGAACAGACATTGGTAATTTAAATGCGATAGCGTTAAGAAAAACCGACATCGGCAGCGTTGACCCGACGAATGGGAAGAATGAAAATGAGGATCGCAGCAGGAATCGAACCTAAGCATTCTGCATGGCAATCAGGTATTCTACCACAGAGCCACGCCAGGTCTGTAAACTGGTTAGGAAAAACAACCTATGCAGGCGTAATATTGGTGCAACGTCAATTGTGGTTGTAGTGGTGGCTATCTAATTATACAAGAAAGCAATAAACACTACATATGTACTCCTACGATACAGGCGTCATATCAGATTAACGTCTGCGGTTCTAGTCTTGGCTCCGCTTTTATAGCAGTCTAATAAACATTGCATTTGTATTCCTATGATTCAGCAAGCTATGTTGAAGCGTTGGTCGACACCGGAGGAATACATTAACGAAAGTTACCTACAGAAGCGTAGCCAGAAATGTTCTTCAGGGAGGGGGGGGGGTTCAACCGTCCTTTTGTATGTTCGTGCAGGCGTTTGTGTGCGTGTGTATATGCACATGCAAAATCAAAAAATTTCAAGGGGGTTTCAACACCCCCCCCCCTGGCTATGCCCCTGGTTACGTATCATATTCACATCATCGCACCGTAAAGTGCACTTAGTTCGCCACAACGACGCAATGTCCTCTTCATTTCTTACGAGGCTGGGCGATGGCCTCATGCTGACCGCGAATGATGCCAGATTGATTGACAGCCCCCTTGTAGACCAGGCTACGTAGGCCACATATGCCCAGGTAGTCTACGAGTACAAGCGCCATCCACTGATGTTGTTTTACGTAGCACTATCCAGGCCTACCAGCCTCGACGGCCTAAGGCTCACCAATGTGAAGGGTGACTTCAGGTTCCGACATGTCACCGGCTCTGTCGAGGGACAATTTGCTGACGAAATGACCAAGGCATCTACGATTGCCAACGCGCGTACTATACCTCATACTTCACTACACATGGACCGCTCGTCACCGTGATCGCGACCGCACCTGATAACCGCACCTGATAACAAGTCATGACCATCTGCTTGTGTTCACTGATCACAGTGATGATGACCTTGTTCAAGAACTGTCTGGAACCTCTTCTACACATGCACACGGGTTCTTGAAACGTGCGTGCGTTCTCCTTCATAAGGGGCAAGTATACGCAATACCAGTGCCTCCTCTATAACTTTCAGTGCCTGGTGGACGGGGAGGAGAACAAAAGACGCGACCGTCGGCGCGAGTACAACCGTTCACTGCCAGGCGCCGCCACCCAAACAGGGTTTCGCGGTCTTTCGCTCGCTGCCCGCGCATCACTTGCGCAGGTGCAGCTGCTTGTTTCGTTTCGCGATTTTCTCGACTTCAGGGTATCTTGAGATGCTGACAATGATCGGTAGAAGCAAGGCCTACTGGAGCGCTAAGCTCTTGAGCTCGCTCGCAACAAACACAAGACTTGGCAAAACCCGCAGTTGCTGACTTGGCGCTCGGCCGCGGAGCAAGGTGATACAAAACCCGATTCAAAATCAGTCTACGTTCCACCATTAACCAAATCCAACTGGGCCAATTTGTTGTCCCAATTCAAAATATCTTGTGAAATATTAACCCAACGTGAAGAAAAAGGCGTGCTGTTTCTCTGTCTAGGGTCCAACCTGCTGCCTAGGATTAAATCGCCAGGTGGCAAGGAAAAAAATTTTTTTATTGGAAGAAAGCAACCTTTTTCACAGCCTTACATATACTGGCCCGCTATTAAAACATTTGCGTACAAAAAATTCATATAAAATTGCACACATAATGATTTTCACACCCTTACATCCATTGGCCTAATAGCGAAACATTTGGTGACAATTAAAGAAAAGTTAACTGCACAAGGAAACAATATTTCACAGCCATACATACATTGGCCTAAGATTGAGACATTTGCTGACAAGAAAAATGATCATAACTTGCACAAAACTATTTTTCAGAGCCATGCATACAATGGCCTAAGGTTAAAACATTTGCTGGCAAGAAAAACAGATCATAAATTGCACAAGAAAATATTTCTCGCAGCGTTACATAAAATGGCTTGCAATGAAAATATTTGTTGACAAATAAAATATCGCATATAATACACAAGGACACAACCTTTCTCAAATCCTTACATACTTCCTTGAAAGCGGCTTCCTCGCGAAATATTTGACGGCAGCCTGCTTGTCAGTCACATTAAACGCATAGTTCGAGAGGAGTGGACTGAGGAAGTAATTACATATGAGGTTCACGAGTCGCACCCTGTGGTCATAGTCAAAGCTGCCATCACTCTGGCATTTAAGGAGCCTTGATGCACAGGGGGCTGGAACTGTGTACTTTGTCAAGGTACTAAGTGGCTTTGCCAAAGTCGGGTTGTCTTTGAGCGCGCCGTCTGCAAAAGCTCGCAAAATATCAAGGACAAAAAGGAGCTAGTCAGATGGATACAGTCCAGGCACTTTCTTTTTTTTCGTGCGACTTGCACAGCGGCACGCAGCAGTACGGCATCGCAATTCATGCAAGCTGCGTGGTCACGACAAAGGATAAAAAAAATCTTCCATCGCATTCAACTTGCTAAACCCAACCGCACGTGTCGAGGCACAGCAAAGCAAACAAGCGCTCAAGGCCGCGCTCACACCAGCACTACCGGCTCAGCGCCCGACTCTGTTTGCACAGTGCCACCACGCTGTGGCGGCGAGCGGGGGAAACGCAAGCGCCGACGGCCGCGAGAGCGTGCACTGAAAGTTATAGAGGAGCCACATATCAGCTTACCGCTTCTGGTGTTGGTAATACCCACGTTGCCGTTGGCAGCGTTATCCAACTGTAAACAACTTGTTATATAACACATATGCGGCTCTTCAACATATATGTGTGCGTATCAAATTTATACAAATCTTTCACGTCATTTTGTAACGTTTCGCTCAGTAAAAAAAATTACGCCACAGTCACCTTCTTGCCGAATGCTTCGCATAACATCGACTGCCACGGTACGTGGGATCTGCCGAATTTTTGAATGCAGAATTGTGAGTGTTTGGAGGTCTTAAAATAACTGTGTTGCAGAAAGCGACAGATGAGATGAGGAGTGGTGATGCAGCTGTATTCGAAATCGCGAGAAGGCTACCTGGAGGCTTCAAGAACAGCAAACAAGTCAGCTTCTAAGAATGGTTTCTTATCAAAAACAGCTTTAGCGTGGGAAGATATGTGGTGTGCACAAAGACAGGGAAGGGGGTCAGTGATGTCGGTTTGCAAGGACAATAATAGGTTAGGTGACAGGGCTGCAAGAGCTGAGCAAGCAGGGACATTAATGACACATAACTCACAGAGTTCAGGGATGAGTGCACGAATATATGTATATTACCCATGATTACGATATTGTTATTTTCTGAAAATAACCTTGCCGTTATTTATTTGTGAGAAACACAAAAATCTCAACCTGAGGAAGAAGGCGATCGGTAAAGGCAGCCAAAAATGAAATTTCTAATATTGGTGTTGAGAAAGTTAGGATTGAATTCCAACCTAACTGATTCGCACTTGTGAATATTTAACACAAGGTCGTGTCTTTGGTGGTACGGGATACCTGACAGGCAGCAGCATGGCCTGTGCGTGAAAATGCAACGCAGTGATTTGAGAGATTGGAAAGGGCTGGCAGTAGCCTACCCTGTGGGTCAGCTTCTGCTTTCGTGTCTGTGAGGATGTTCATGCAGACATTTGCTGCAGCATTTTTCACCTCTCGAAGCCTCCCCTGAACTGCCTGCTTTTTGTGAGAAATAGATGGGGTCCACCACTTGCATTGACAGAAGAAGCAAGGTGGCTTACATCAACAAAATGTTCTGTACACGTTGAAACCACAACATGACTATGAAGCGCGTTGTGGTGGTGGACTCCAGATTAATTTTTTAGCATCTGGGGTCTATTCACATGCACAATAAATTTAATTAAGTACATGGGCCTTATTCTTTATTTAACGTCTTTTTTGTACTTTGGCCCTCAACAATATGCGGATGTATTTCGAGCTGTGTTTGTCTCAACGCTTTAGTAGGATTTACTTCTCTAATATTTGCCTGAAATGAAATGCTGCATGTTTGCAATAATTCAGCTACTGTAGCACAGCCAACACTTGAAAAATTTCTAGAAAGTGTTGAAAATCTCATGTCGCTGCTCCCGAGTTTTATGTGCTAAACCCACTTGCGTACGGGTGAAAACATTTACACTCTAACGTTTTATTTTATCTTGTTCATCTTTTGGTTGTAGGCAATATATTGCTATGCTTGTACGTTGTATACGTTAGTGATTCCCATGATTGCGACACTTACACGTGACATGTCACTACTCTTGTGTACATTTTATTCTTATGTACTCTTCTTGTACTTGAATAATGTTTGTATCTTTTCCACTCCTGTAACAACCCTCAAGGAGGGTTTACAGTATTGTGTAAAAAACATGATTGATCCCTCTGTCATAGGAATCGGAATAACACGAAAGTAAAGCGTGCCCTTACAGAAGTAACTGAATGTTTACTGTACGTTGATATGAGAGAGTTTGTACAATGTATATTGATGTCTGGCAGCTATAGCACCGTTTAACGTGGATGCACCCACTTTGACGATTGGTGGTACATCATTCCGACGACTAATGTCCATGTTAAATGATTAAACAAAACCTTGTGGTAGCTGTAGTAGTTAACGGTGAAAGCGTAATCAGAGAACGAGGAGCGTCGCATATTGGACGCAGAACTTGGTCGCCATCCCGTGGCATGTTAAAATGTGATTGAGCACCACGGCTGGACTAGAGGGAAACGCAAAGTGCGTTGTGCCGCCCCGGAAGCTCGGCCGCGTTTTTTTCTCGGGGCGAGCGCGTGAGCGGGGAACGCAGTGTTACAGCCAGGTGAGGCAGGCGCTGGTCGCAGAGCTATTTTTGGTTTGGATTAGCGTGATGCTATGAGCGAGGCCAACGCTTTTACCACGCTTGGGCTAAGATCGCCACCTCACGGTGTGTTAAGGCATTGACAAAATTGAACTTCTATTGAAAACGAGCCGAATGGGACGGACGTGTAACGCGTTGCAGGTGCAAATCGCGGAGGCCACAGTAATGACGAATTACTTTACTTTACCGCTCCCAGAGGGCAACACCACCCCGCCGACCGGGAGAGTGGTAGATATAAAAGGTGCGTTTGTAAAGCCTCTACAGTATGTGACCGTGGCGCAGTGGATAGCGTGCCCGGCATCTGTTGTTGCAGACCGAGCGGTCGTGGGTTCGATGCGCGTTGGCGGAACTTTTTTCTTTGCCATCTGATCGTGTAAATTTTTTCGACGTCATTTCCGTGACGGAAATACGACACTGAAGTTTTGGTGGACCCCGGCATAAAACACTTTCGTGTTAATAAAGGAAAAAAAGAAATCTCAGCAGTGCCACTTGTAAAAAGAGGCAAACATCAGGGCACCCACATTCACCCACAAGTAAGTGACAGTAATTATTTGTGCATAGTGCCAGATTGTTTGCCAAGCACAGCTGTTCGCTATTCCATTGAAGTATGAGCAGTATCCCATCAAGAGATCAAAACAGTTAACCTGCAGTGGCCGTAGAATGACCAAGGAAAGGAAAATGAGCTGCTCTGTAGGCTTCAAGTAGTTTTTCAGGTCTTCCAAACGAGATTTAGGTGGGATAAATGTAAGGCCTCGCAACTAAATGTGGTCGTTGCGGCGGCAGCAGCGAGTATAGGATGGAGGCACATGTGAGGACCTGCACAGCATTTGAAGCTGTATTCTAATTAGGCCGTTTTCTGAGCAAGTGATTTTTATTTGAAAAGTAAGCACTTATTTGCGCTGCTCGTGGTTCTGACGCAGAAAGCATGAGAGTGGGCATTTTGTTTTCTCATGCACAAGAAGAGGTTAAAATATTCTTAATGCCTGTGGAGAGGTTGAAATATTCGATCCTTATATCCTTATCTAGAAAAAGGCACATCAGTTTTATAAAGCAATCAGAAAAGACATAACGAGCACAACATTCAATTTATTTTGTGAAATAACTGGCATACAGACAGCACAGAGGCATTGTGTAAATAATTTCGTTAAAGGCATTGACACAAAGAGTGAACAGGCTTCAGTGTCGGCTGCGTTGCCGTTGATATTGGAAACGTAGGAAGTCACTGTCCGAGGCATTCAAGTGTTTTGCGCATGCACACGTATATACTTTGATTCAAAGCGATTTCACTTTCTCAGACTACTCGTTGTAAGCTAAAGAGCATCACTTTTCCTTTGTAAGGGGAGGAGGCCGCCTGCACACTACACGTGTTCGGCATAGTCCAGAAAGAGCGCAGCACGTGGACAGAACTGTCAGCTTGTCTCTCTGTGGCATCGGTGAGCAGCGTATGCAGCTCTCCCGCAGAAGGAGTTTCCCAAGCAGAAAAGTACGGAAATGAGCTTTCCTCAGCCTCGATCTGCCAGGAAACAAAAGTTTGCAAACTGCAAATGGTAGTGTTTCTGCTAGTGAACAAAGAACATGACATCCAGTGGAATTGTGAGCCATTTCTGAAGGCATGTGTCGTTTTCTGTTCTTTCAGTATGGCCGTTTAATGAGAGAGAACTATGACAGCCTGATGCGTGACATTGTGGAAGAGGACTTGGAGACCCTGGCTCATGCCCGTAGCTTTTCCATCAGTTCTATGGCCAGGGCAGCTGTGAGCCCGGACAGTGGATCGCCAGAGCTGGCCAGCCCACCGTCCTCTGTGCGGAGAGGCAGTGCAGACTCTGGCCTGACCATCACGGCGAGCTCTGCTCTGCAAGAATCTTCTAGTGGAGTGTCGCCCGAGCGCACTGCCACACCGACGGAGCAACAGATTTCCTTTTTCGATGCCGACGCACCCGTTGGAACAATCAAGAGAAAGCCGTCAATGACACCCAAGATCCCCCTGACGAACACAACTCGCACGCTTGCTAAGCAGTCATCGGTTGAACTACCTGACAATGCTGGAATTTATGACACGAGGAGGAACCTCACGGGGAGTCTGGGGAGAGCATCGGGAGGCCGAATGAGCCTGCGCCGGTCGCAGACTGACGAGCGCATTGGCGCCTCTGCCACGCTGTTGAGAAAGGCCAGTCTACCTAGCAATGCTCGGCCTCCGTCGTGTAGCCCCGAGCGACACATCGTCGTGCGACCGGCACCCGACGATTTGGCGGGCAGCATGCTGAGCCTCGATTCATTCCCACCTCCACCGCCACCTTTGCAGCTTGGGGATGTTCTGAGCTGGCCCAGCACGTCAAGCTTGAACTCACTGCCACCGCCCCCTTCGGAACTAGCAACGCCTACGAACAGCCCCGATAGCACTACACCCACGCACAGCCCACCGGCCCCGATCTATGCCGTCTGTTGCAGTGAAGAGAGGCCTTCGCAGCAAGTGATGGTGCGACAAAAGCCACCTCCACCGAAACGCAGCGAAAGCACCCGACTCTCGTCTTCTGCGTGGCGGTCGTCACCGGCTGGTCCGGTCACCTGCAGCAAGCCACCGGATGTGTTCTTGCGGGACTTGCAGCGTGTCATGGAGAAAAAGTGGAAAGTGGCACAGCAGCTGTCCTCCGAACCAACCGCGACTCCGCACGAAATTCTGGGTTTCCGCGACCCCCGCTGCCTTCCCCCGACGTTGGATTGTGCCACTGATGACAGCTCGTATAGGCGCAAAATTGCACCCCCACCGCCGCCAAAGCGCAGTGATGCTACGCAGCTGACTAGAAAGGTCTGTTAGGCCTCACCTGGCTGCTCTCTGATGTCAGTGTTTTCGATGACACAAAAGATCATTGCCTGGTTACACAGACTCGTCTAAAGCTGGCTTTGACGGGACATTTTATTGTGCTATCAGCTGTGTGTTTGATTTCTGTGTTGCTGAAAAGTCAAGTCTGGTGTTTTTTTAGCAATTTTTGTGTTCATCAATGTTTGAACTTGTTTAGGACCTGTAAGGCTGTCACAATAACCATCATTCTGTGACCTCTTGCCAGCTGGTAAACATGACAAGGAAAAGCACATACTGTGTCAAAAAAAGCTATTGTAGTTCTAACGTGCTTTTCTTTGTATATACACTAGTAATTACCTATTGCACAGATGACAGTTGTTAGCTTTCTTTCCAGCTGCAGATGTCTTACCCTAAATTAATGTAAAGGTGTGACACAGCACAAGAGGTAGTGACCTGTTATTTGAATTGCTATCTCATGTTGCTGTGATTTCGCATTTGCTAAGCACATCTATATATGAAACCTGATAAAACAGTGGACATGTGATGTTTAGGGCTTATATGCCAAGTATGTACGGTGGCCACAAAAAGTTGTGAATGCATGCTTATCATGTCACTCAATGTTCTCACCTGTTGCTTGCTGTTATGAACAGTGCTTTTCTCTTTGCAATTTCTTAGTGAGAGCTGAATGGCCGAAAGGAAGGAAGCATTTCATGCCTGAGCAAAACATCTTGGGATTTGAAGCTACAGAGAGAAAAAGAAAAGTGGTTCTAATTTTTTCTTTACTTTTCAGCCATTTGTATTGGATAAGCTGAGCCAGCAGTTATTTCCACCATGACCAAATGTGTGCAGAGCAATGCATGCCGACTTTGAAGAGCCATTGTGTAAATCTAGTCCAGTCTGTGTGGCCTGCATGCCAGGAAGTTTTTTATGTGTGCTGGGCCAGAGTTGTATTTTTCCAGACTGAGCCCAACTGTCAGTCTGCTTTGAGCCATCATTAGTTGCTAGAACCACTGCTACCATTGTTGAAGACTTTCTTAGAGCCACCTCCCAAAGTTTATCAGAACGAAGGCTGTAATGCATTTCTGCTAACTGATTAAGGTGCTGCACTTTAATGTATCCATACCAAGGAGCACTTGATTGAAACCCCAACCGGGATGTATGTCTGGGTGATGTGATGTTGCCATGGACGGTGCTTTGCTTGAAAATGCCAACTTTGGAACACGATGATTCACACAGTGGGGATGAACAGTAGGCATGGCTGATAAACCCAACAGTAAATTCTGCATTACTGCCATAAAAGCATTCTTTTAGGGAGCCCCTCACCGGGCTCCATTTTTTAGTTATCACTGTAAATTGTTAAAGGTCATCTGGATAATGTTTGACAGAAGGCATTCTTCAAATGGGTTCAGCATGTTAGCAGAACTTAGATGAGGAGGCACTCTTCCACATGCCATCAAGATGTGTGGCTCCTCTCTCTCTATTGCTGTTCACTGCAAGTGCGTTGGAAGTCACGTGTCGTGGTTGGAAGGTTGAATGACGCTCCTTTTCTTGGGTCCATTCTTAATCTCGAGAGAGACATGGGTAATACAAACACTGCTGGCAATGAGCAAGTTGCAGCGCCTGACCAAAGCATGCAGAGGTGTTTTGGGACCCGTACCAGTTCCGTGACCATGTTGAAGCTTGCAGGAGGCGCTCTTTGATGAACGAGTACAGTTGTCAGCAGATTTCCATCACTCCTGTGTCATCTGAGTAAATAAAGACTCTAGTAGTAGTGCCGTCAAATACTCCTCCTCAACTATTACAGCAGCGCTTATTTCCATGTTTGGCAAGGGCATTTTATAATTTCTTGTTGGACTTTGGCTATTCTTCTTCTAAACTTGCTGCACATTGTAGCTTGTAGACACTCCTGCTTTCACATGCTGGTTTGTTGTTGGGCGTGCATGCTGTTTCAAGATCACATCTTAGCAAGCTCTTGGCGCTATTATATGAACTTGGCATGAGGCTGTATGTCCGGAAAGTCCTGTGTTCCAGTGAGCACCTTGCAAGGGACACTTGCATTTCCAAATTCTTGAGTATCTGTTGGCAATCTTAAATCCATGGTGACCTGTATTCTTTTGGTAACTCGGCTTGCTGCCTGGTTGGTATCGGGAACTAAGCATATTTTCTCATGCTGCACCTTTTTTTTTTTTTGCGACTGCCGCTCTTACACTGATTTATGATATTGTCTGTGTAATGAATTCTTGTGATGCCCTCTTTTGGGATGGAGCATTAATGCATACAATGTTTTTTAATGTTGAAGTTTTAGCCAGTTCCTTGGAAGACCTTGAATTCAACACGCTGTGGCATGCTTTCTTCTAGCACAAAAGTTTGGCTGGCTGGAAGAGCACTAATAAGGCAAACCTTTCTGAAAATGTTGGACTGAAAAGTTTAGGTTGCTCGTACCAGAATGGTACGCATTGGGGGCTCATGATTACGGATGAGAAAGGACACGGCGCTGCTCTGTGTACGGCATATGTAATTGTTGCAATACTAGCAAGAGCTTTGTACGTATTTAAAAAAACACTGGCTATTTATAGCTTAATATAATACTTTTGCATGTTCATTATAGCTCAAGTTAATTGGTAGTTGAAACGTTATGATAGTCTGCTTCCAATTTTTTTTAAGTTTCTTCAATGAACAGGCATTATTTTTCTCTTTTTTTTTTCTTAACAGCATTTCACTTATTCTGTGACATTCTATGTGGTAGCAGTACTTGTATCTGGTCAGAGCATGCTCATTTTGCCTTTGACAGTTTTTCACGTGCTGCCTTTACAAAGTGCAATGCAGCACAGTATGTCTTGCTAACTTGCTATGTGCGTTTATTTAGTCTTGTAATCATCCCACGTCCAGCATCAGTTTGTGAACTAAGCTCAGCTAGTAACAGCGTGTTGACAAAACAGGATTTCTAAAAGTGTGTCATTTTAGTCAGCTGACAATGAGCCTCAATGACCAAACGCATGGTATAGTTGCACCCCAGTGTTCAGAAGTGTGCATAATTGTTAAGTGTAAGGGGAAGTCCATGGGGATCCTATTCGGAGATGTGTATACCTTGCCGTTAGTTGGACAGAGATGTGAAGGCAGGCAACATCCTATCTATGACAGACCCAAGCAGTGCAATGCTCTAGTGTGTTATGGTATGAGAACATTGCAAACAGTGACTGAGGAGAAAATGATGTTGAGAGGAGAGCATCTGTGAAACTGGGAGCAAACTCATGGTGCCTTGACTGTGTGGGAATGTTATTCGTGGATAGCGTGACAGTTGTGTTGAAGAATAAAAGAAAGCATGTACAGCCGTCGCGTAGGGTTAACTCAAACGCTCCGCCGCAGGGCCTCAGCAGGCTTCAACTGATGCCAAGCATTGGACATGGTACGCTTGCAGCAGCTAACGACAGATGGAACGTGGGTAAATTCACTGGTAAATTTCTGTTTTTCTTCTGTCTGACCGGCAGGTCAAATACACTCACTTGGTAGGTCCGTCTTCGCCACGTTTCACTCGTGGCTGCGTTCTCACGGGCGCCCATGAAATTCGTTGCTGTATGGTTATCTCGGCAATGAATCATCACACACACAGCTCATGCACCTTTAGAGTTTGAACTTTATTTATTCATTGTGCAACCTTTACAAACTCCATGAACCTGCGTTTGCTCCTCTTTTCCAGTATATCGTTTGTTTCAAGCACCAGCTGTGCTTTCAAACCCGAAAGGTGCCTGAGCTGTCGCATACAATGGTTCATGGCCGAGATAAGCATATGGCAACGAATTTCATGCATGCGCGAGAGAACGCAGCCACGAGCGAAACGTGGCGAAAACAGACCTGCTAAGTGAGCAGCGTTACCGCCCTACCAGGGCGGGGGGGCCCTCCCTCTTCGAAATTTTGATGACACATGGTGCTTTATCAAAAATAAATAATGAAAATAGGCGCTTTTCTCATATAGTCAAGGCCCCCCCCCCCCCCCCAAAAAAAAAAATTCCTCGCTACGGGCCTGCACCACCTCCAAAAAAAGGCAACGCGTTACCATTACAGAAAGAAAGTAACGCACGTTACTTGTGCCATTACTCCATGGTCAGAAATTCGAATCAGTGCGTCTTCGCTACGGGAACCCACGTAACAATGTTATAAAGCTGATATTTATATTTTACCTGAGAAACAATTTTACCTGAAATACTGATTTAACGAGGATACTTTGCACAAATATGCCAGATATTATAGTGGCTTATGAAGTTGCGTGTAGAGTTAATCACGGTGGCTTCTCTTTGTTATTTGTGTACAACTCCGTATGTCATGGAGACAAGGTGGACATCATGGTAAAGCCATTTTTCTCAAAAGAAGATTTCATCATCCGCAAAGAAACCGTTGCACAACTCTTGCTAAATTTACAGTAAATTTGATGCTGTGTTTCTACTAACAGGACAGATGGTCAAATATATTTTAAAGAATAGTTCTGCCAAAAAAAATTATTTGCACACATATACAACTTTCGCTCTTTAACGTGTATAATTGCCGCGAAAATTGCGAAAGTTTATGTAAAGCTTAGAATAACAGAGAGCTGAGCTAGTTGGTAAGTATTCATTCTAAAAAGACAGGGCGTGCAAACACGGACACAAGAAAGAAGTCAGGACACCACAAACGCCGACTAACAACTGAAGAGACGCACAATGGCTGAAAAGAAAGAAGGCACGAAAACTTACCTGCGCATGCCCATGCAACAGGCGAACCTATCAATCCGGCACGCGTGGCGGTCTACGTGGAAGATAACTGTTAAGGCATTTGATTTCATCTTTATGCAAGTTAATCGACGGTTGGCTCACACATGCACTACCACTATTCTCGATATGCCATGCTTCAATCATCAGGCGCGTTTCTTCATTTCTATGCCGGTACAACACTGCGCATTCATCAAATTTTGGCGTGCACTTACAATCTCGACAATGTAAAGACAGATTAGAAGGTGAGCCTCCTGTAAGCGATCTCTTATGTTCCAACAATCTCTGGTTGATGCATCGGCCCGTCTGTCCTACGTAGAAGCGGCCGCAGCTGAAAGGAATCTTATACACCACACTCGTACGGCAATCAGTGAATTTGTTGCTGTGTTTTACGAAACATTTATCGGTCCGCTTCTTGTCTTTTACTCCCTCATTCTTCCTCTGCACAGCGGCACATATCTTACCTAGCTTATTGGCAGCTGTCAAAACAACATTAACGCCGTATCTACTTCCTGCTTTCTTTAGCCTGTGAGATACGCGATGAATGTACGGTATACCTACGACACGTTTCTTCCTATCGCTTTCTGCAACCATGCTTGGACTTCACACAATATACTTCGGTTCTGATCTGAACAATCCTGCCTCGGTTCTGATCTGAACAATCCTGCCTCTTTGGCTTCTTTAATTGCTATTTGCTTGGTCCGTGCTAGAACGTTTTCATGGTTTTCTAAGAATAGAATTTGCCCAGTTGAAGTTCAACTTATGTGCGGCTTTCTGCAACCATCTACCGGACATGCCAGGAGGATATGTGCCATATTGACCGCGGAATCATGGCGTCAAGTGAGATTTTACCAGGAATGCCTGAAGGTCTGTTGCTCGACTTCGCGTGACGATCGCCGCCAGAAGCAGATGTACGCCGACTGGATGAGGGTAGCTAACCAGCATGCGGAATTCATATGGAGGGTAAAACTTCGAGAACTTCAACCATGTAAGAGGAAGATTATTTCTAATGTTTCACCGCAAAATAACTTGCTACTCCTTGGAAGAGCTGCTTTAGATAATAGTCACTGCAAAACCCTAGCCTTAGGTCTTAAATACTGTTTTAAGCCGAACCTGAAACCAATAGACGTTTTAAGTTTGCCGCGTGCAATCACTAGACTTGTTCCGGAAGAAGAGCGTTCCCACCGCATTTCAGACTGCGTTGCTAGCATCAAGGGTTCTAATATGCATCTCAAGTGTTCTGATCCTATCCGGCCTTTGGTTAATTACTGTGTCGAGAAGAAACTCGGGCCAGTAATTTCAGATTAGGAAGGGTATTTTGTAATTATGCCGGACAGTTTGTTCTCAAAAAAAAGCATTAACATCCATAGAAAAGAATTTTAGGACGGTAAAACTTAAGCCATCGGTAGTTAGGCAACGTGCTGTCGACCTTTTGTTAAGACATAATCTTGAGAGAATAGCTTGTAATGTCAAGAAGGCTAAATCACTTACTTTAGAATTGTTTTTTTCAGCCAAAACACATCAGAACGAGATTCCGTTTCGAGCAATCGTTTCAGAGCAAGGCACCTGGCAAGTCGCTGTATCTAGTTATTTGCAGAACTGCTTAACCTCTTTCAGTTTTTCAGACCCTTTTCGTATGCGTAATTCTCAGGCGCTAGTTCAGTTCCTCTCAGAGGAGAATGCCGGCTGTTGTAAGGCCTTTGGTACGGATATTGAAGACCTGTATTATTCTTTGCCGCATGAGGACTTGTTAAAATGTGTTAATGAATGTATTAACGAATAAGAGCACCAGACGGTTTTCACCGAAAAATGTGGTGTTTCTACCGGGGCATTTCTAGAAATCCTTTCTATGTATTTAAAGTCGACGCTGGTAGGTTGGAAGGAAGGCGTTTATGTGCAGAAATCAGTGATATGTATTGGTTCTAAAGTTGCTCCGGTTCGTAGTGATTTATACCTTAGCAAGATTGACAATTTTTTGGAAGGCGCCTTAGGTAATTCGGTAATTAAGGTTTTTCGTTATGTGGACGATTACTTGATTTTTTGTAGTGGTGAGGACTTTGAAACGGTGGTAACTTAAGTGAGCGAAAAATTTGAATTAAATGGAGGAGGGCTGAGCTTTACTAAAGAGGTGCCTCAGAATAATGGAATACAATTTCTAGACATTTTCTTAACGTTCCAGAAGAACCACGTGTGTTGGCAGCATTCACCTAGATCTTCGAAACCGCTGTTAAATTTTTCGTCGAAGCACTCGAAGGTTGTAAAAAACGGCATTGCCATGTCTTGCCTTAAGTCAGCCCTCACCAAGTCGTGTGAGCACAAAATGAGTGATAGCTTTAATGCACAGGTTACACGTCTTTTAGATGTAGGGTATCCTCGTGATGCAGTGGCCACGGTCACTGAACATTTAAAGAAGTCCATTGTGTTAAGTCCGAGCATGGTTGCAGAAAGCGATAGGAAGAAACATGTCGTAGGTATACCGTACATTCATTGCGTATCTCACAGGCTAAAGAAAGTAGGAAGTAGATAATGTTGTTTTCACGGCTGCCAATAAGCTAGGTAAGATTTGTGCCGCTGTGCAGAGGAAGGTTGAGCCAGTAAAAGAAAAGAAGCGGACCGATATTTGTTCCGTAAAACACACCAACAAATTCACTGATTGCCGTACGAGTGTGGTGTATAACGTCCCTTTCAGCTGCGGCCGCTTCTACGTAGGACAAACGGGCCGATGCATCAACCAGAGATTGTTGGAACATAAGAGATCGCTAACAGGAGGCTCACCTTCTAGTCTATCTGTACATTGTCGAGGTTGTAAGTGCACGCCCATATTCGATGAATGCGCAGTGTTGTACTGGCATAGAAATGAAGAAACGCGCCTGATGATTGAAGCATGGCATATCGAGAATAGTGGTAGCGCATGTGTGAGCCAACCGTCGATTAACTTGCATAAAGATGAAATCAAATGCCTTAACAGTTATCTTCCACGTAGACTGCCACGCATGCCGGATTGATAGGTTCGCCTGTTGCATGGGCATGCGCAGATAAGTTTTCGTGCCTTCTTTCTTTTCAGCCGTTGTGCGTCTCTTCAGTTGTTAGTTGGCGTTTGTGGTGTCCTGAACCAGTGCTGGTGTATTGCAGAGAGGAGCTTCTAATAACTACGACTGGTTGTATAATTCAAGCAATAGCTGCATTTCAAAGCTGTCATCGGACAGCTGGTCTTAATGAATACGCCTGCACCCACGCTAAATAGGTGCTTGACGGACGCATTAGATTGTACTCGTAACGCCTGGCAGGCTGGCAGCAGCCCGCCGCTGTGACAAAAGAAAGTCGGGGCGAGCTCTGTGCCTATGAAGCGAAGTACTTTTGTGTAAAACTCCCGGGATAATTGAAATAAAATGTAACGAGTAACGTGACACCTCATGTTACCAAAAATGTTAACGTATGTTACCCGTTACAATTCTAAGATGGTAACAATTGCCTTACTAAGTTACCAAAAAATGTAACACGTTACCAGTAACGCCGTTACAATTGTAACGCATTGCTGCCAACACTGCAAGGGAGTGTATTTGACCCGCCAGTCAGGAGCAAAAGAAAACAGGAATTTACCAGTGAAATCCACTCCTTCTATCGTTAGCTGCTGCAAGCAGATTGTATCCAACGCAACCCTCCTTCGATTGAAGCTGGTCGAGGCCACACGGCAGAGTGTTAGAGTTAACCGAAGGCTGGACATAGCTACTGTACGGAGGTTGGGATCATGCCGAGCATCTTGAGAATGTCAACCTTTCTCTGTGCTAAGAAAACCTCCTTTGTCTCACCTTATGTGAATGTAGCCCTTGGAAAAGAGGCCATCCTGTTGTGACTGCTGGCAGGAGGGAGAAAGGGAACTCTCTCTCATTTAACCGAATCTTTGGTGCACATTGCCCAAGATGGGGATAAATTCAACGCGAGGCAAGAAACAACAATGTGGTCGTCAGTGTTGATATTCAGTGATTGAGAAAGCATGTGAAAAAATTTCATCATAAGGGCATGGCCATGAGTCACCAGTAGACGGTTCTTTTAGGTATTTCACAGCTTGCTTCACATTGAGATGACAGACAGCACGGAAACCGCTTCACTCCCTGGAGCGGCCGTATTTTGAATACGTAGCCAAATTTATTATTAACAAGTACACTGTCAGGAGGCGCAGTTGTGGATGCCATTTTTCAATGGATTCAAGCGCTCGCCACTGCATGGTAGTGCTCCTCTCGGTGGGTATTATTCTTTAGTCTCGATGTTTTTAAAAAATGAGGTTTTTGTTAGATGTACCCTACCATACCCCTCCAAGAGGGTTCTCCTTTTAATCCAAGTAACACTTTCATGCGTCCTGTGTTATCTACGGTTCAGCATGTTACCTGCGTGAGGCACAACACATCCACATGTCATACTTCAGCTCATGCCTACGATATGGCATTGTTTTAGGCTTCGTAGGACACCAACAGTGTCCTCATGCAAACCAAGTGTTATTTCAGTTCTCTGAAAGTCATTTGCACAGCAGAACAGCTTTTAGGGCAACTTTGCCGCGGCACGTTGGTGTCTTGTGGTGAAGGGTGTTTAGGTTTAAAAGGGGCCACTAGCTGTCACGGAATGCAGCACATTTTGTCCTTTAATCAGACGGGCGTGGACATGCAGTTGCCTGTACCAGTATGACTGCCAGCGTGCAAAGATTTACTGGCAGCCTCTCAGAGCCGTCTCTGATGTTGCTGAGGTACGATAAACAAGAGCGTCCTTGAGTTCCCCTTTTTGTTGGGACCCCCTGGTTTATGAATCTCCCATATTTCGAGGGCAGCAGGTTATCATTTGATAGGAAAGAAAATTGGCCTTGTCAGTGCATGTGAACGAATTCCGGTCAGGTTACCTACGCACCAGTTTTAAAAGCGATTTCTCCCTCATTCTCAAGATATCTAGTTCCTCTTGATTATTACTTGCTGCCAAGGGTTTCGAGGCTGTTTAGTTCGCTTAGGCACGGCATGAATAAATCACTCAGAAATGCAGTGCATTTCTTATGCTCTCATGTTGAACGAAAGATTCAATCATTTTTGTTGTGGCTAATTAGGTATTGCACTATTTTTTAAAGAAATGTGCCCTGCTGCTTACAACTCTTTCGTGACCTCATCTATGGAATGTGTGGACTCCACAGAATATTTCATGCTTGCCAGACTGGTTCATTTTAACGAAATTTTGGGAGGAAATGCTATAACAATGTGTTAGGGTCATACAGCATGTCCGCGTGAATATAAAATACAAACTTACACAGTCCAAAAGAACGGCAGCAGGTTCTAGCCTTGAAGAAGACAAGTTCACTTGTCGAAACATCGGCTCGAACACCCACCCTTTGTTTACGGAGTTTTTCATCGCAAACTTACACAGTGTATGTTTTTTCTAGCTTGTGCCAAATACTCTTGCTTAGAGCTGCGTGCTTGTACTATGTAGAGCAGGCATTTTTCTTCCTTCTTCATCAAAGTGGTTGTATGCATTGGTAAGCCACACCCATGAGTGCACAGTTACGATTTTTTTTGTGTGTGTGTGTGACAGTTGTTCTAAATGTACACTTCACTCCCTTGTTTGTGCTGCACTGATGGAATCGTGGTATGTAAAATCCTCATTTATCGCGTCCACATCACAACACTTGGGATCCATTCAGTCAGCTTTATTAATGATAAGCTCACGACAGTCCCACGGAGGTACCCATGCATCTTTGTGCCACAGAGTGAGTGGGGTGGTAACAGGAATACATTTGCCTCAAGGCATAGGGAACCCAAGCTCAAGTTTGCGGCGCGACGACAGCGCCGCGCCAGCCGCGCTGCGGCTCTGTCGGAAAACACTGAACCGTCGCGCGGCCGACTCAGCCCCATCTCAGCCCCTTTCACGGTAGCGGTAGCGCACGTGCGCTCGCGTTCTTGTCTCGGTGCGGGTAACTGTGGGGCCGTCAGCTCGGCACGTTGAACCGAGAGGCTTGCTGTGCGAAGCTGCGCATTTCCACGATGGCAGAAGCGACCCCACGGAAGCGCAAGCGTGGTCCGAAGTATTGCGGTTTAGTGGCCAACCACAACAGTGCAGACAAAGCACACGATTCACGTGTTAAACTATCGGTTCCCGGGCGTATCGCACGAGAAATAAAGGCGGCAAGCGTGGATAGCTGACAGCGCTGTCTCGCCGTCTATTTTGGCTGTCTGAGTTCATCGCTTTCGTTCGTTCCGACTACCTGAATCGGTAAGTAACGGGGCGCATGCACGCAGCGACTACAGTAATGATTACTCGCTGTCTTCTCGCATTGTTAAAGTCCAGTTACGGTTGTAGGTGAAGCAACTGTGTGTTTTGATTCCCCGTGCTCGTGAGACCTACCCGTCGTTGTTGAACGTTCACATTCGTGTTATACCGTTAGCGTTGCGCGGTTGGTTGAATTCAACTGAACTCCGCACATTGTCAGAAGTTCGGCGCCTGCATTTCACGCGTCGGGAAGGCTGCTTTATCACGCCGGAACGGACGTCTGTGCATTTTCAGCAAGCTTTCACATCGTTCTGCAGGTTTGCTTTGTTTTTGTCACTTTATTGGGGTGATATATATTTAAGCCGCCAAATATAACTGGCACTTCATACATGCTTTGCAATTGCAACCTTGAATTAACCACCTTCTTACTTTGTGCGATTTTCTAGCCGCGTTCACGCAACAGGTTTTATACGCCTGTCAAGTCGGTATCATAAAAAGAGACTGCAAGCATGACGCGAGAGCCGAAAAAACGAGGCGAGCAGTTCATCTTGCTTCACAGTGGTTAAAGCTCAGCTAGCTGCCTCGCGTCTTAATCGGCGGATGATTCTCGAGCGGCACGGAGGACTTGACTGTAACCTTCTCAGGAAACAGGGCCATGGCCGTGTAATTTCTTTTCTTCGCACGGCGCAAACGTTTGTTCACGAAAGTACATGGCTGCTACTGTTAAGCATGCCATATCAAAACAACAATCATATGATTCGTAGTCCACGCCGCAGAACATCGATAGCGTGTACGGCTTCATTTCGGAGTGCATGTGGACCATTATTCATCTTTAACGTGACAGAATTAGACTTACCTCGAGGTATACGTCCTACACGGTGTAATCGCGACTTGGGAAATGCATTTCGCTTTGAGTCGGGCGTGGTTGTCGTCGATCGTCTGCTCTTCACCGTTAACGTGATTGACGAGCTTTCCTCATTTTATCAAGTTCGCTTTGCGGAAGTGCCAGTCAAGCTTGAAGATCCTTTGGAGTGGCACGGTTAGATGAAGCACTTGAGGAACAATATTTGCAAGCAGACTGACACAAGCACAGCATAGACCCCACAACAATTTTGTGCTAAATGGAGACTCGCCTGATTCGGTGATGTGTTACAGGCAGTGAAGAGCACATTGTATGATTTACAGCTATTGTGCTATTTTTATAGTTTTGTACTGGTCAAGTTATTTATGAAGTGAGTGCTTGCATTGAAAATGTGTGACAAGTTATGCAATGTACATTACAGCAGTTTATTCAGCCTGCCTTTCTGTTTGTATGTGGCACTGTGACATTGCACAATGTCGCCTCCCAAGTAATGGGAACAGCATGGTGTATGCTGGTGCATTGGCGAATTGTTCTGTTTATATTGTATTTGAATAATAAAGCCAGTGGTGTTGATTCTCCTTCATTCGTGCTGATTTTCTTTATATGATGACCACCCACCATGGTAGCTTAGCAGGCACTGCTAAGCTGGAGGACGCGGCAGCATTTCGATGGGGTCCAAACCGACCGTTTTGGCACGTGAAAACCCAGCAACTGTTATCATTATTATTGATTATGAGGATCTTTATTGGCATATCCTTTGAATGGCGACCAGTTCGTTACAGTCCTGGCCGTTTCTTTCTCTCTTTTTTTCCATGAAAGCTTCTGTTTTTATGATCAGGGTGTCTACCAACCGGGAAAACCGGGAATCCTCAGGGATTTCGGATAGTCTGGAAATACTCAGGAAAAACTTGGGGGAATAGTGCTCCCATCAGGGAAAATCCACAGTAACTTTATTGAAAGGTGCTTCGGTAGTTTATTCAGCGCAATGCATCCTTTTGGAGCATTATTGTGGAAAACTGGGGTCGGTGCAGTATGTGACGTACACGAAGATTCGGTTCAGTGACGATGCAGTACGTGCTTTGCCTTTCCCGTCGTGTTAGCATGACGACTCGTTACCAGAGTAGTGCAGCTTCCACATGCACCAACGGTGGTTCTCCGCCGCCTACTGCTACGAGTGCAATAGCACCGACTAATAAAACTGCTGCAATGAGCGGCGCAGAAAGGCATTATCTCTCGCACCCATGGAGGAACTCGCACGTCCCTCTCACCAGAGTTGAAATTGAAATTTTATTCCACAACAAGAACATGTTACCAGGAGGGCAGGTAAAAGCTGTTCGGACAGCTTGAGGAGCCCTGACACACAGGATGGCAAAGAAGCGTGCGGCTAGGTCCTGCTAAGAGAAATATATATGAATTCATAACCTGGTCAAAAAAAAATAAAAGATTACAATTCAGGCATAGAAAATACGGTAGTCGTCATAGCGCTTCATTATACAAACATTAATCGCATTTGTTTTGGTGATATGCTAGATATCTTAATGTTGTGTTCCTTTGCTGTGCGGTTTAGACGTGTAGGCAGTTGAAATTTTAACATTTGATTTCCGTATTTTGTTCTGCATTTCGATATGTACCTCACTTCAGGTTGACGTACTTTATAAGCAGGGAAGTTTTTCTTTAACCTCGCTATTCTTGCAATAGTATCATTATTTTTCAATAAACCGAACTTATATAAACAACATAGTTTGTAATCGTGTATTTATGCAACCTGAATTATGCGGTGCTTTTTAAATAAGTCTGCTGTGTGGCAGCGATATGGCACTTTACAGGCTAGATGCAAAGCTTTTTTTTCAAAGACGGTAAGTTTGCTAATGTTTACGGTTGTTGCTGTTGGCCATACAAGAAAGGCATGATTCAATGAAGAAGAAGACGAATTATATATGAGCATGTTAAAGGGACACTAGAGGCAAATAAGTTATGTGAGAGTGAAAGCTCAATCTATTACGTCTAAAACGGCAGTATAATCAACAGCAGTGCCCTACTTACCGAGAAATTAAGCTAAATGTATCACACGATGAGCGCCAAGAGCGGCAAATTTTGGAAATGATCCCGATGACGTAAGAGAGTCCGACTACAACTAATCACTTGTAATGAAACTAGCTGCAATAAAAAAAAGTACCTTCCGTGCATCAAGAGACGTAATAAAATGCTTCTTTTTCGTTTCTGTTTGATTCATGGAAAAAATAACCTCTTTGGCGTTGCCATGGGGAACGGCGCGCGTGGTTCAAAGGTTCCGTTTTCGCCGAACTGCGCTTCGCCCGGCGCCCTGCTTCGCTCACGCGGTTGCGTCTCAGTGGTAGTTTCGGTATCATGTACTGGCGCGTGTGTCTTGCGCGCTCGTGAAAGTTGCTCTGACAGAAAGTTCGACAGAATGCCGCGTGCATGTGATGTTGCCGGATGCCCGAATGGTGCACACCGCCAGTGCACGCTGCCGCGCAGTAAAGGCGGGCAACGTTGGGCACGCAACAGTGACGTGAGAAAGACCGCTTTCAGGCGGGCGTTTGAAGTGCGCTAACGCGATGCGGACCACTAAAACGTTATTTTATTTCAAAAAAAGCACTTACTTGGCACAAAAGTAGCACTACGAGGTTTCTGGACTGCTATTTCAACAATCAACATCGAGTTAATATTTGCAGGAAAGTGGTAGCAATGGCGGCTCATAACGCCGGTTGCCCTAGATAGTTAACTGCGGTTCACTTGATCATCCCATGTCATTTTGTGAAAAATAAACGCCTAATGATTTGAAACTTTTGACAACTTCAATTTGTGAGCTTTTTAATGAAATGATGGGAAACTGGAATTTCGTGTGGCGGGGGTGAAATGAAACAACCTGAGTTTTCTTTATGTTTAGTTTGAGGAAGTGTACTTGAGCCCATGCATTAATTTCAGACAGCGCATTATTCGCTCGACTACCTAGTTCGCTGCTACATTTGCCTGAAAAAAAAAGAAAACCTCGTATCGTCAGCGTATATTATATAATGGGCTGATTCATCAATACGGACTATCTCATTTAAAAAATTGCACCATCTCTCACTAAAGGGAACCATGTCGGGATGCAAAGCAGCGCTTGGGTCGACAAGTTCCGTGATTGCTGAGAGAGTATAAGGGGGAGAGGCCACAGCGTCTTACCCAGCCCCTTACACAGACCCGAACGCGCTAGCGCGTGCCAGCGCAGGATACAACGCGTTGGTTCATCGCGCGTCTTCACAATCGTTCCCCGACGCCATCGCATGATTGCTGAGAGAGTGTAAGGGGGAGAGGCCACAGCGTCTTACCCAGCCCCTTCCACAGGCCCGAACGCGCTAGCGCGTGCGAGCACACATGGTTCTAAGGGGGAGAGGCCACGGCGTCTTACCCAGCCCCTTGCACAGGCCCGAACGCTCTAGCGCTTGCCAGCACACATGGTTCCCGAGCGCACGGTCGCCAATGGAAGGACGGAGACAGCCCCGAGCAAAAGCAGCTTCGCATCTAATATAAAGTATAAAGAGAAACGGCCCCAGGATGCTTCCTTGAGGAATGTTTTCCTTCAATTACGACGCATTGAGTGCAGTGTCGCAAGTAAGAATAATGATCCAGCTTTTGAAGTAGAATTTTATGATAAATGAGGTCGACGGCCTTTGAGAAGTCCAGAAAACGCCCATATTTATAGAGTCGAAATTTTCTAAAATGTATTCCTTTTGTGCCAGTAGCGCGAGCTCTGAGACTTGTTTTTACAGAAACCATACTGCGCTGAACTGATCAAGTTGAACTGATGAGTAAAAGAGGTCAGGCGTTGCAAAATTATTTTCTTTAAACCTTTTGGAAAGACGGGTAGAATGGATACAGGACATTTCATTTCTATCACCCTTTTTTAGATAACTGTCGCTTTTACTATCTGCATGTTTCGCGGAAAATGTCCTGTGGACAACATATGTTAAAAACGTAGGTGAGGCAGGGTGCTATTATATCAATAACATATTTAACAAGTTTCATTTGAATATTGCCCGCGTCAGTGGCTTTGCTATTGCTGAGTGTCAAAAACGTCGCTACGAATTCACTCTATGAAACATCTAAAAATATTATTTGGTTTCTTCGATTATTCATATGTATCTTTAGGGCAGTACTACTGGTTGTAGTGTCATCAACTGATAAAAAGAAGTCGTTGAATGCGTCAGCTAGGTCAGACCCTTGAATTTCTATCCCATTTTTCATAATTTTTGTTACTGCCTCCGGTGCATTACTAAGCACACTGTTAAGTGTCTTCCAGACGTTTTGTGTACGCCCTTGTGTTAAACAGGTTTGAATAATATAGTTTTTTTGCATCACGAATGCGTTTGGTGACAGAGTTTCGGTACTTTTCAAATGCTTTGAGGGCTACCGGGGACTTACTCACTATAAATGCCTTGAACGGTTGGTCGCGCTTTCTTATAAGCTTAAGACATTCGTTATTCATGTCGCGTAATTAAGACCCGAGCCCTAGACCAAGAACTCCATCTTATTCCACTGCTCGTGCCTACTTCCTCTTTCTTCTCTTCTCTGCTCCTTAATTGTTGCCGCCCATCCGCAATCATCGTCAACATATTCCCAAGGGGCCAAAGCGATCACTCGGCAGCTGATTCTTGATTTTTGAATGAACACCTTCTGAACAGTTCGTTTGATTAGAGCTAATCGCTGTGTACAGGCGCGCGCACAACCGTCCTTTCCTATGCGCACAGACATAACTCTGTTCATATAAAGCACATAATCACGAGCCCCTAGCCGAGGTAGTTCACGAACACTCCCGTTGTGCGTGGATCGAAGTAACAGAACGTAGGACCGCTTCCATCGGATCCATAGCTCCGCTGTGAGATGCTCACGATATAGTGCGTGTGGCGGGAAAGGTCCCCTCTTGTATATGCTCTTGCAATCAGAATAGGTAGCAGAAAAACACACGGCGTGTCTTCTGAGCAAGAAGTGCGATCGAGCTGGTGGTTGCAGTTCATTAGGGCTGCTGTCGCGATTCATAAGAGGTCCACTGTTGACGACCGCTCGAACTTCGCCGATTACAGTAGCGAGGCTCTCGGCGTTGAGACTGTTGCGCCCAAGTGACCATCCCAATGCGTCGATGTGATGACGCGCTCTGACCAGCCTCCCCACCAAGGAGCTCTATGATCCACGAGCTTCCAGTTGATGACTGCCTGACCTTGGAATGCGAGTAGCAGCTGTACAACGTCAGCGTCGAGCTTTGTACCCTTGTTGTTGCAGGGATGACCTAGCGCGTGCGGTAAGCGTCAAATACAGCATGCTCTGTCGCGGTAGCACCTAATTGGCGGATGACTGCATGAGGAGGCATATAATACGCATTACCTTGTGGCAGTGGTTTCTCAACTCGCTCTGCCTGCTCTTTTTTAAAGTACGCTCTGGTTGCTGCGCCATACTGATTCAGTAGTTCGGGCTGTTCCTTGAACCTGTTGAGTTGCACTAGCATATAGTTCTCGGCTAATCTTCGAATGTCGCTGCCTGAAGGTATCTCTAGAACTTCCGTCTCCGGCGGTACTTGGTTGCGGCCATTTAATTCCACAGTGCTCTCTTCAAGTATATCAAGTTGTGGCAGAGGCTTGCCATTTTCCTGGGTGGATGGCTTGACTCCGAGGACGTCGAGAGGCCGCATTGTAGAAGGTCCGAAGTGAGTAAGGGAATTCGTGCTACAGTTCAGGAATACAGCGCTCGTAGGTGTTGAACTTCCTGCGAGTTCCATTGTTCCCTGAACGGTCCATCCAAACTTGGTCTCCACCGCCGTCAGATCACTGGACAAGCGATCTATCCTTCCAGTTGCTACCTTCTAGTAGACGTCGGAACCAAGTAGCACGCTTATTTCCTATGGGTGCCATGTGTCAGGGTCAAGGTTGTCCGCAACGTCATAGTTCTCGCACAGGCGCCTCAATACTGTACTGCTGATAGGCGGGCTTGTGACCGTACACACTTCAGGTACCTCCAAGGCCTCCACGGTTACCGCTGTGTCCCTACGTTGGCCTCGAAGAGTCAAAGTTACCCGCCGACTGCGCATTACTCTGCGGGGCTTCGAGTGGCCGAACGTATAACCAAGGAAAGTTCCTCGTTTCCGATAACCGGGCATCTGAGGTCCTTTGAGACATCCCCTCGAATAAATGTGCGCTGGCTTCCGCTGTCGAGAAGAATGCGTAGGAGACGCCTCCGCGACCCGCACTCAACCCACACTCGCCCTGTCTGGAGAAGTACTGCGTTGATTCCCGTCAGGGCGCTTGGGACAGATGTCACTGGCGGCGTGCTGGTGCCTCGTCCGGCGATGCATGGCTCGGTCTGATCCACTGTCGTCACGTTTGTACGGGCTGATGTAGCTGGGTCGAACAACTCACAAAGGACGGTCAAATGTCGACGACGGCACTTGCTACACGTGACGTTCCGTGACAGTCGGCAAAAACGAGCCACGTGATTTTTCCTGCCGCAGCGGTAGCAGCATCGAGCACTGTGCAAGCGAGCCCTTTTTCCATCCGCCGAGAGCTGGAAGTTGCATTCCGCGATGGTGTGATGACAGCTGTTGCATAAGGGGCACGCTTCTCGCGTCACTGCAACAGATTCGGCAGCAAGTACGGACGCCGTTGGCAGATATCCCACTGGTGCTGGCGGAGGTTGGACGTCCTCTTCAGGGATCCTACGTGAGGAAGCTGACGCCGTTCGTCCTAGCCTGCCTTCCTCTCTCATCTCCACCTGGACTCGCAGAAAACGTAGCATTTTTGCAGCCTGTCGAGCTCTCTCTTCAGGTGTCGCGATACCGGAGGATCCTGCGGTGCTTCCTTCGCCTTCTGGCGATAGAGTATGGCGAGGTCGTCAGGCAGGCACTTCATAAGGACGCGGTTGAGGACAACGTTGTACTGGTCAGGGGAGACGCCCAAACCGGTCAATGCGGACACCCGAAACTGGACCTTGTCGTAGAGCAGTCGAAGTTTTTCAACCTCTGCCGAAGACTTGACTGGTGCCAATTGCGAGGAGGTGTTCAACGTTCTCGTTGATGAGCAAGTCGCGTCGACCAAACCGCTCCGTCAATGTCTTGATGGCGATGCTATAATTATCTTCGGTCAGGCGAATACCTTCGATTGCTCTCTTGGCTGCACCAGTCGAATATGAGAGCAGGTACTTGAACTTCTCGACCTGCAGAAGTTCGTCGTTGAGATGTATCTTGGCGCTGAAGTGGTCCCAGAAGGACTGCCGATCGCGAAGTGCGCCGGAAAACGTAGGGATCTGTAGTTTCGGCAGGACCACTGTGCGATGATGCGGCAGACTGGGAGTCATCTCTGATACTCGAGGTTAAGGGTCAGTGACGTCGTTGGTTGCCGAGGTGCTGGCACCACCGGCGTCGACATTCGGTAATGTAGCCTCCGGCGTTGAGGTACTCGTTGCCGTCACTTTGTTTGGAGCCTCTTGAAGAAAGAACCGCGCTCGGGACACGGCGTAACACAACTTTCGGTCGTAATCTTCCGCGGCTTCGAGTTCTTCCTCGTAATCGTCGTCGTCAATGGCGTCGAAGATGTCCTTGTTGAGGTTGACGAGCTCGGCGTGCTTTTGAATCAGGTAGGCAACGTGAGATTCCACTTGTGCGGCATCGGGAACGCAGGCCTGCAGTTCGTCTGTCAGGAGTGTTCGCGTGACGCTTGCCCTAACGCCACGGTTCTTGCGCAGCCGCTCGACTGATGCCATCGAAGCCAGAAGCCTTGGAAGGGCGATGACCGGGGGGCTTCGGCACCAGAAAGAATGTCGCGTAATTAAGACCCGAACCCTAAACCAAGAACTCCATCTTTTTATTCCACTGCTCGTGCCTACTTCCTCTTCTCTTCTCTGCTCCTTCTTCTTGCCGCCCATCCGCAATCATCGTCAACAATTTACCCAAGGTTTCCGACATTTTTTGCATGTTTTAAACGTCTTAACGGGAAAGCATTCAAGGTATATTTCAGAGAACTTGTTTATAAATAAATCGTATGCGAAATCTATCACTCGCTGTTTGGAACTCACATCAACTATGCACACCTCGTGTGGGGCACCACAACTGAAAGTAACCTAAAAAATACATATATTACAGAAGAAGATATAATACGTAAATGTATCATACTAACATCACACTGACTACCTCTTAATGGAGTACAACATCCCCACTATCTATTCTTTATACAATCGTTTCCTGCTTCGGGTATGGCACTCCAACATAAACTCGGAAAATAGCGTATTCAACGAAATAACCTGTCCACATAAAAATAGCTACCTATACTACCCGTTACGGTGAACTATGATTTGCACCCATTTCAAGAACAAATTATGGCATGCAAGCCCGTAGCCAGCCCCCCCCCCCCCCCCCCCCCCCGAAATTTTGATGATACATGGTGTTTTACCGAAAATAAATAATGAAAATAGGCGTTTTTCTCAAATACTCAAGGCTTTCAGCAAGTCCCCCCCCCCCCGAAAAAATTCCTGGCTACGGGCCTGATGGCATGCAAATTATAAAAAATAGATTACCGAGATTGCTGAATTCACTTGAAAATGCTGGCTTCTAACCTCAAACATAACACGGTATCAACTGGTTTTGCTTATTCGATCGCTTTCATAGATTTTTTTTTGTTGGACATTTTCTGTTGAACATTTGTTCAACATGTTTGTTGAGCACTTCTGTTGAAATGTCGGACATTTTAAATGCGAATGCATTTCTTAGTCGGGCTATCTCAGGCATCCGGCGTTGTCCGCGCGCCGGCAGGTGTTCTCCGCTCTCACTCCCTCTCCCATAGCAACAGCTGCGGGCGCGCGCGCTTATCCTCGCCCCTAGCAACCGGAGCATGTGGTGCGAGAGATTGTAGGAGAGGGTAGGTGCAGTGCTTCGCCGCTCCTTCTCTCGCCGTTCGCTCTCTCTCCTCCCTGCGCCCCACTCTCCCGTCCGCTCGCGCCTCACCCTCGACCATTCGCTGGCTGGGCTCCTCTCAAGAACATCCGGAAATGTGTGCTCGAGACGCCGCTATGAAACGCCAACGGCGACCACAAGGCTGAGATTATGGCCGTCAGGTACAATGACAACACAAACAGGTGCTGATGAATGTGTAATAAATGGTTACGGTACAAATCCTCGTCTCGTCATTAATTTACGCTATTAGAATTACTACGCCGTGTACTCTCGGCGCAAGAAATGCATTCGCATTTCCTCACGATTCCCTTCGGGGAAGTGGGGGCATTTTTTTTTTGTTCAACATTTTTCCTGTTGTTCGAAGTTACCGAAACCTGTGAGAAGTGTATACTGTAAGAAGTGTGTGATCATGCTGTCAAATCACATTGTCCGATAATCGACTCCTTCCTTAATTACCTGTACTTATAACTATGTACTTTACATTATCTTGTAATTTTTGCTTGTATTGTGTTAGTGATGTCGCTCACTATAGATGAAATCCTGATTTTAAAACTCCATCACATCACCTATGCCATCTCCGCCACCTGCTGCCGCAATATTGCACCGGGGGCTAAGAGCTTCTCAAGCTGCCTATTGGCTGCGAGATCGACCTATAGGTGGCAGCACCGTTGCTGCTTTAGTGTGGAGAGGCGGTCGGCGGCGCGTATACAAACGCACACAGCGGCGCTTCGTTGTGAGCGGTTTGAGCCGATTGTCGGCGAATAAAATGCGTTGACTGGTATTATATACGCTCTTCATTATTGAATCGATGCACGAAGATTATCCAATGTTACTGTTACTAGTGAGAGAAGCGCAATCTGCCGATGAAAGGGATGTCGCCCTGGTTGACAGTCTGCGCTTACGCACTATATGACGTTTTTTGTTGCTTTCTCTGTACGTGCTTAGCTTGTGTTCTATGTACTACGCACTGCTGTAGCACGACTGAAATAAATTGTTTACTTGTTGTTCATTTGTATACCAGCCCATATTGTGTAATGAGTTCAATAGCACTGTTCACGCGAATACGCATACGCAGGTAAGAGTTAACACAGGCCTTTCATCGATTGATTACGTGCACGACAGTGATGCAACAAAGGTCCGGTTATTTTATGGAATAAGTGTCTTCTTCTTTTTTTTTTTTTTCAAAGTAATAATGTCCGCTGCCTTCCATCAATCTATAACAATTCCACACAAACGCTCAAGATAATGTAAAAAAAATGATGAGGTGTTGCGTGAAATTATACCACATAAATGTAAGGCACGCCGTCGGGATTAATTTTAGCATCTGGGTTCTTCAAAGCGTACCTAAATCTAAGCACACGGGTGGTTCTACATAAATTTCGCCCCAAGTTAAAAAATTGGGGGACCCTTAAGCTTCGCCTTTAAGAGTTGAACGCGATAGCGAAATCCGGGCCCTAGTACGCACTTGAGCCACTAAGTGCATACTTATTAATGTATGTATTGTTACACACACACGCACAGACACACACGCGCGCGCGCGTGAGGTTTTTGATCTAAAGCAAGAGTCGCATGGCCTCCAAGATATACGCTGCGCGTTTGCCATCTCGGAGGCAATGAAAGGTCCATTCGTTTCACCTGCACTTCGTGAACCGGTTCACGGTGGCGCTGCACTCCGGCATTCGTTTCACGAGTTCAACATGGCGGCGTCGGCACCGCGGTATTCGTTTCGAAAAAGTGCAGCCGTGGTGCAAGGCTAGTTCACGAATTCCCTGCACTTACTCATGAGGTAGTGCCGAGTCCGTGCAGCACAAAATGGCTGAACCGCAGCAGACGACGCAGCCGACTGCATTCGTGGCTATTTTAACGGCGCCCAACAAATACGTCAGTGAACACTTTCCGGTAGTTTGAAATGCCAAAGAGCGTAAGCGGCGGCGACTTTTACGAACCACAACCTCCACAATTCGCGAGACAACCGACCATAGCAGAGGGTTTGCACGACATCTGCACTCTCGTATTCGTTTCGGCATCATCGTCGCTGCTGCACTTTCTGAAACGTTCCCTGCACGACGACGGAACTCGGACGTCACCACCATGAACCAGTTCAGGTAGTGCAGGGTGAATCGAATGGACCTGAAGAGTCTCACAATGCCTCACAGATGGCAGCACACTATCTAGAGTTTGCTGTTTCCTTGATCAACGCCTCCGCAAGCTGGCGTTAGCTTGATATGTTTTCCGCTAGATGGACATAGTTGTCAATTTTTGTTTGAAAGTTCGTGTGTTTCTAGCGGCGATGGCTGCACTTTCCCGGCCTTTTCCGACGTGGTTTGATGGCCTCCCAAATGCGCCTACAAATCGCCGGATGGGCTTATTTTCGTCCTGACACCTGCCGAACAAAATGCATTAGGAGGCCTCTTCCACAACATGGCATTTATGTAGTGTTTTTTTTTCCGAAGCAGCTGCTAGTAACATCGTGGCTTTGTGGTAGGTCACCTGCTTGCCATGCGAACGGCCCCGGTTCGATCCTCATGGG